>NC_041016.1:34829282-35129282 GCF_004193775.1 Glycine soja | reverse complement strand
TGCTTAAGCCATTTTACTTAAGTCATTTCTCGCTTAACTTAAAAATAAAATAAATTTCCACCAAACGTTTGAATTGTATTATCCGTTAACTTCGGTTAAAATAAATTCCGACCGTTCGGTCGTGCCGTAACCATGTTGGAAATAAAAAAAAGAGGTAAAAAATAATATAATAATAAAAAAAAATCTTTTAGCAAAATAAAGTGGAAAATCAATCGGACGTTTTCTCTTTGGGATTTCTCATTCTTAATCGAATTGATTAATAACTAAAGTGAAACTAAGGCTAAAATCAACTCACCTAGTCAAGCTCGTCCATAAAAATAGGCTTTTGAAGTTTGTCATTTCAATTTCTCACTAAGTAAAATGGATCATTTTTAAGGTCCAACGCCTTAAAATGATCACCACTTAAGTAAAAAAGAATCACTTGATAAGAAAGAACTACGTAGGTCTGATTTTCTCATTCCAAATTGAGGAATACGTAGGAGCAAAGGGAAACACCCTTGTCGACCACAAAAAAGAAAAAATATAAAAAGGGTATAAAGGATATAAGGACATAAAAGGGAACGTAAAAATCAAAGTCATGTTTGCACATTCGATTAAAGGCTGCCGTCCCTTGGGACGGACGTGTGGAGTGCTAATACCTTCCCCGAGCGTAAATACAACTCCCGAACCTTTCACTTAAAAGTTCGTAGATCGCGTCTTTTCCGGTTTTTCCGACGTTTTCCTCAAATAAACGTTGGTGGCGACTCCGCGCGTATTCCTTTCGTGGAACACGCATCTCGCGAGTCACGCGTCGCCCTCCCGCCGAAGGGTAGGTTGCGATAGTTGGCGACAAGGGTGTTTCCCTTTGCTCCTACGTCCTCCCAGTGGACCACTACGGGTACATAGAATGAATCGAAAAACTTGGTTCGAGGTACTTACCCGTTGAAGATCGAAGAACGATGAAGAACGAATGAAGAACGTCGAAGAACGGTCGAAAACCTTCACGAAATTCCTCACGAAAAACCTTACGGAAACGTTTCGGAAGCACCTCGGCTTAGATTTTCTTCACGGAAACAATTTTTCCAAGCAAATTCGAAAGAGAGAGAAGTGCCTAAGGGGCTGAACCCTTTTCTTCTTCACTTTCTCCCCTATTTATAGCAAAATAGGGGAGGTGCTTGCCGCCCAGCTCGCCCAGGCGAGCCAGGTTGCTTCCTCCAGAAGCAACAGCCTTCTGGAGGAATATTCTGGAGGGCCCAAGTGGGCCTGGGTGCTATTTGCACCCCCATTTTTACTAAGTACACCTCCCTCTGCCTTTTTTTTGGTGATTCTTTTTTCGTAAAGTTACGGAAACTTACGAATTTCGTAACGATACTTGTTTTCTTTCCGTAATGTTACGGAATCTTGCGGATTACATAATCATCCCCTTTTTGACTTACGGAATGTTACGGAATCTCACTTAATTATGCAACGATGCTTCCATTTGATTTCCGGTGTGTCACGGAAACTTACGGATTGTGCATCAATATTTTTTCGGTTTTTCGGCATGTCCTGGAATTTCACAAATTGCCTAATGATGGGTGCCAAGCACCTCACAAGGACCAAAGAAAGGTCGCATGTCATCAAGCAAAGGTCCCCGGACGAAATTAGGTTATGACAGTTGCCCCTCTTTACTTGTCTTTTATTGGAGATAAAAGGAAAGTAAAGGTAAGACACTAATTTCGTTCCTCTCGATTTGACGAGAGTCGCGGGTGACCATAAAATCTCCACATGCAAATGACTTGTTGTTCCCAGAATTTCACAAATTGCCTAATGATGGGTGCCAAGCACCTCACAAGGACCAAAGAAAGGTCGCATGTCATCAAGCAAAGGTCCCCGGACGAAATTAGGGTATGACACTAATTTCGTTCCTCTCGGTTGACGAGAGTCGCGAGTGACCATAAAATTTCCGCATGTAAATGACTTGTTGTTCCCGGAATTTCACAAATTGCCTAATGATGGGTGCCAAGCACCTCACAAGGACCAAAAAATGGTCGCATGTCATCAAGCAAAGGTCCCCGGACGAAATTAGGGTATGACACTAATTTCGTTGCTCTCGGTTGACGAGAGTCGCGGGTGACCATAAAATCTCCGCATGTAAATGACTCGTTGTTCCCGGAGGAACAAAAGGTGCAGAAGACTATGTCAGTCTCTGCATGTCATCGGGCCCACCGCCTCTGGATGACAAAAGGGTGCGGATAACCGTAAGGTATCTCCGCGCGTCATCGAGCCCGCCGCCTCTGGATGACACAAGGGTGCAGAATGACCAAATTTTGTCTCTGCGTGTCATCGGGCCCGCCGCCTCTGGATGACAAAAGGGTGCGGATAACCGTAAGGTATCTTCGCGTGTCATCGGGCCCGCCGCCTCTGGATGACACAAGGGTGCAGAATGACCAAATTTTGTCTCTGCGTGTCATCGGGCCCGCCGCCTCTGGATGACAAAAGGGTGCGGATAACCGTAAGGTATCTCCGCGTGTCATTGGGCCCGCCGCCTCTGGATGACACAAGGGTGCATGTCACATGACCTCAGGGTCAGTATGACAAAGATTATGGGGCAGCCGACAAAAGCAAGGCTCTTGCTCCTACGTATCCTCCAATGAGGAACTCAGACCTACGTAGTTCTAGATAACTTGTGAGACTTGAAAAAGTCTCCACCAGAAGATGCCTACATCTCCGGAAAGGGCACAGATGACCATATTGGCCTCCGCTTATCAATCACACTCGAGGTGCGGATAACCGTAAGGTGTCTCCGCGGGCTACCAGCTCTTGGGTCATGGTAACAGAAAGCAGTGTGGTCGACAAAAGCGAGGCTTTTGCTCCTACGTATCCTCCAATGAGGAACTCAGACCTACGTAGTTCTGGATAACTTGTGAGACTTGAAAAAGTCTCGGTGTTTTCTCCACTAAAATGCAAACATGCTTTAGTAAAGAGACAAATATTCCAACTGATTAGAGCAACATATGCTTTTTTGAGTGAAAAACAACGCGTCTATCGGGGAAGGAGAGTCTGCTGATGAAATCCCCCATAGCCATAAATGAGATTTTGGATGTTAGCATTTCGTTTCTAAATGACCATTTAGAGGAAACACTGGGTTCGACAAAAATAGAAGAAAATCACTCAAAGTGTATCAATCTCGCACAGGTAAGTGTTTCATCCTAATTCCGAACCATAGATATGTCATGACTTGACTTTGCAAATTATTTCCTATCAAATCAAAAATTACATGCGTGATCATGAATCAATAGGACTTCCCTTGGGAATGGGTTCTTTTAGTGGTTTTTTTTTTTCGGCTTTTGTGTGTTTTTGGCCTTTTCCTTTTTGGTTTTGCGCGAGGCGAACAAGTCACCGACGCACAGGATTTTGGTTGGTAATCAAAGGGAGAAGACCACTTTTAGGTCATGGTTTCCTTTTCTTTCTTTTGTTCATTTGGTGACAATTCTGTATTGTTCAGATATTGTCTGGTCCAAGGACCTCTCTGCACATTTCTTCTGGTTTCTTTGACCAGGAGCTTTCTTCTTTTTTACTTTCTCCCATTCTTTGGTTGGGAATTTTCTTTCTTTTCTTTTTTCTTTCTCCCACTCTTTGATTGGGAATTTCCTTGCTTCCTTTTTTCCTTTGATTGGAAATTTTCCTTCTCTTTTTCTTTGATTGGAAATTTCCCTTCTCTTGTTTTTTGCTTCCGAGGGTAAGGATTGACATTCTCACCCTGGGTCAAGGTTTATGGTGAGTCAGGATTTTGGCTCAAGACTTGTAGAATGGCTAGGCATGATACATGTCAGGGTTTGGTTTGGTTCAAGGATAAAAGGGATGCCCCACATTATTTCCATGACACAAATGCAAAAATGATGATTTGGAAATTTTATGCAAAACTGGTCATGCATGCACCTATGTGGACACTCAAGTGTCAAATTTTTATGGTCATGTGATGCTAGGGCTCAGGATTCATTTCCTCTATTTTAAATCAACCCAATGTTTCCAAAATATGTTCTTTTATCAATTTGTGCATTCATCCGAGTCCATTTCAGGCGTCCGGGAAAATTTCACAGCATTCACCTTTCAGGTGTATACACATTTTTTTCAAAAATTGGTTATGATCAATGAATTTTTTCAAAGAAAAGTTGGAAGTCATCTCTTTTCAAAAGCATGTCGGTTTTTCAGCTAGACAACTTATTTTTATTTTTCCCATCTTTTTTCTTACTTGCTTTCTTTTTCCTTATTTGCTCTTTTTTTCTTTTTCTTGCTCTCTTCTTTTCTTATTTGCTCTCTTTTTCCCCTTCTTTTTTTTTCATGAGGTATTTTGCTACGTAAACATGTGAATATTTTTGTGAGGTATTTTTGCTATATACACGCATATCCAAGGTATCTTGCTACCTAAACATACATATATATGTTTTGTAAGGTATTTTTGCTATATACATGCATATCCAAGGTATCTTTCTACCTAAACATACATATATATGTTTTGTAAGGTATTTTTGCTATATACATGCATATCCAAGGTATCTTTCTACCTAAACATACATATATATGTTTTGTTAAGTATTTCTTGTTTACATACATGCATATCTAAGGTATCTTTCTACCTAAACATACATATATATATTTTGTGAAGTGTTTTTTTTGTTTACATACATGCATATCTAAGGTATCTTTCTACCTAAACATACATATATATATATATATTTTGTGAGGTATGACTACCTTTCGAGCTTGTGCTTGATTTATTTAAATTCCTAGGATCATGAGCAGCTAGGTGTGTCCTACTATGACTTGAGAAACAAAAAATGATCAAATAACAAGAAAACATTTAAAAGTTACTAGGTTGCCTCCTAGTAGCCCTTCTTTAACGTCTTGAGCTGGACGCTTAATGATTTGTCGGTCATGGACCTAGTACTTTGCTTACCTTTGGCTTTGGACTTGGTCGCCCATTGGTCGGCCATGTGTCGTAGGCAACGCTCTAACCTTTTTGTGGATGAGCTGAGGTGAACTCTAGAGGTGGTGGCGGTGTGTCTATTGCTCGCTACCGGCCATCCCAATGCTGCCGTGGTGTTTCGCCTTGTGCCTGCCTGGGGGCGTAGTACTTCTTGATGAAAGCCCGGTTAATGCGGGACCTAATGACCTTGTTGGGGGCAATAGGCACTCCGTAGAACTAACAGAGGCCCGTAATTAGAGCTGGCAACTCTAATACCCTATTGGCCTTCTTCGGGTCCACAGAGTGTTTTGCGGGCATGATCCCTGCAAACAATAGATGACATCAGAAATCAGTTGGGGAGAGGTGCGTACTTACCTAGGTCACGATGGCATAAACTTGATGGGGGGATGGGCGCCCTGTAGGGCCAATAGAGGCCCGTAACCAGAGCTGGAAACCCCAGGGCCCTGTTGGACTTCTTCAGGTCCACTGGGTGTCTCTGTGGGTGTGATCCCTGCAAACAATAGATGGTATCAGAAATCAGTTGAACCATATGCATACTTACCCATGTCGGGACGACACAGACCAACTGATACTTTTGCAGGGGGAGATTGGCATTGCGGTCGCTGGGCAGCATGTTGCTAAGTAGCAATGTCATCTATATCTGTGTAAGAGTGGTCATGTTGGTGCGCATGATCCGCACTCGTCTCTTTGCAGCGGGACGGGTGAAATCTTGCCCCGGTATGCATAGTAGCTGTGTGATAGCCTCCCTCTCTGGTTGTGCTCGCACAGTTGGCCCTCCTCCAATATCAGGGGGTGGCCCAGGAACCGTTAAAAGGAAACTACTAGTCCCTTAACCGGGAGTGCAAGTCTCGGTTAAGCATTTAAGGACAGAGGACCTTAAACTCTCTTAAGGTGCGGATGTGGAGCACACTGAAAATGAGGACACGTAGCCCTCTAAAGGTGAGGGCGTGCAACCCTCTAAGGCGAGGATGTCTAGTCCTCTGGAGGTGAGGGTGTGCAGCCCTCTGTTGGCGAGGACGTGTAGTCCTCTCAAGGTCAGGGCGTGCAACCCTCTGTTGGCGAGGACGTGCAGCCCTCCCCAGTGGAGTCGCCAACTGTCGCAACCTACCCTTCGGCGGGAGGGCGACGCGAGACTCGCGGGATGCGTATTCCACGAAAGGAATACGCGCGGAGTCGCCACCAACGTTTATTTTAGGAAAACGTCGGAAAAACCGGAAAAGACGCGATCTACGAACTTTTAAGTGAAAGGTTCGGGAGTTGTATTTACGCACGGGGAAGGTATTAGCACCCCACACGTCCGTCCCAAGGGACGACAGCCTTTAATCGAATGTGCAAACATGACTTTGATTTTTACGTTCCCTTTTATGTCCTTATATCCTTTATACCCTTTTTATATTTTTTTCTTTTTTGTGGTCGACAAGGGTGTTTGCCTTTGCTCCTACGTATTCCTCAATTTGGGATGAGAAAATCAGACCTACGTAGTTCTTTCTTATCAAGTGATTCTTTTTTTACTTAAGTGGTGATCATTTTAAGGCGTTGGACCGTTAAAAATGATCCATTTTACTTAGTGAGAAATTGAAATGACAAACTTCAAAAGCCTATTTTTATGGACGAGCTTGACTAGGCGAGTTGATTTTAGCCTTAGTTTCACTTTAGTTATTAATCAATTCGATTAAGAATGAGAAATCCCAAAGAGAAAATGTTCGATTGATTTTCCGCTTTATTTTGCTAAAAGATTTTTTTTGATTATTATATTACTTTTTACCTCCTTTTTTGATTTCCAACGTGGTTACGGCACGACCGAACGGTCGGAATTTATTTTAACCGAAGTTAACGGATAATACAATTCAAACGTTCGGTGGAAATTTATTTTATTTTTAAGTTAAGCGAGAAATGACTTAAGTAAAATGGCTTAAGCACGTCAAGAGGGGGTATAAAAAGTAAACAAAACGAGAATAAAAATGCACGAAACACAATGTGGACCACTACGGGTACATAGAATGAATCGAAAAGCTTGGTTCGAGGTACTTACCCATTGAAGATTGAAGAACGATGAAGAACGAATGAAGAACGTCGAAGAACGGTCGAAACCTTCGCGAAATTCTTCACGGAAAACGTTACGGAAACGTTTCGGAAGCGCCTCGGCTTAGATTTTCTTCACGGAAACAATTTTTCCAAGCAAATTCGAAAGAGAGAGAAGTGCCTAAGGGGCTGAACCCTTTTCTTCTTCACTTCCTCCCCTATTTATAGCAAAATAGGGGAGGTGCTTGCCGCCCAGCTCGCCCAGGCGAGCCAGGTTGCTTCCTCCAGAAGCAACAGCCTTCTGGAGGAATATTCTGGAGGGCCAAAGTGGGCCTGGGTGCTATTTGCACCCCCATTTTTACTAAGTACACCTCCCTCTGCCTTTTTTTTTTGGGATTCTTTTTTCGTAAAGTTACGGAAACTTACGAATTTCGTAACGATACTTGTTTTCTTTCCGTAATGTTACGGAACCTTGCGGATTACATAATCATCCCCTTTTTGACTTACGGAATGTTACGGAATCTCACTTAATTATGCAATGATGCTTCCATTTGATTTCTGGTGTGTCACGGAAACTTACGGATTGTGCATCAATATTTTTTCGGTTTTCGGGCATGTCCTGGAATTTCACAAATTGCCTAATGATGGGTGCCAAGCACCTCACAAGGACCAAAGAAAGGTCGCATGTCATCAAGCAAAGGTCCCCAGACGAAATTAGGGTATGACAGTTGCCCCTCTTTACTTGTCTTTTATTGGAGATAAAAGGAAAGTAAAGATAAGACACTAATTTCGTTCCTCTCGATTTGACGAGAGTCGCGGGTGACCATAAAATCTCCACATGCAAATGACTTGTTGTTCCCGGAATTTCACAAATTGCCTAATGATGGGTGCCAAGCACCTCACAAGGACCAAAGAAAGGTCGCATGTCATCAAGCAAAGGTCCCCGGACGAAATTAGGGTATGACACTAATTTCGTTCCTCTCGGTTGACGAGAGTCGCGGGTGACCATAAAATTTCTGCATGTAAATGACTTGTTGTTCCCGGAATTTCACAAATTGCCTAATGATGGGTGCCAAGCACCTCACAAGGACCAAAGAAAGGTCGCATGTCATCAAGCAAAGGTCCCCGGACGAAATTAGGGTATGACACTAATTTCGTTCCTCTCGGTTGACGAGAGTCGCGGGTGACCATAAAATTTCCGCATGTAAATGACTCGTTGTTCCCGGAGGAACAAAAGGTGCAGAAGACTATGTCAGTCTCTGCATGTCATCAGGCCCGCCGCCTCTTGATGACAAAAGGGTGCGGATAACCGTAAGGTATCTCCGCGCGTCATCGGGCCCGCCGCCTCTGGATGACACAAGGGTGCAGAATGACCAAATTTTGTCTCTGCGTGTCATCGGGCCCGCCGCCTCTGGATGACAAAAGGGTGCGGATAACCGTAAGGTATCTCCGCGTGTCATCGGGCCCGCCGCCTCTGGATGACACAAGGGTGCAGAATGACCAAATTTTGTCTCTGCGTGTCATCGGGCCCGCCGCCTCTGGATGACAAAAGGGTGCGGATAACCGTAAGGTATCTCCGCGTGTCATCGGTCCCGCCGCCTCTGGATGACATAAGGGTGCATGTGACATGACCTCAGGGTCAGTATGACAAAGATTATGGGGCGGTCGACAAAAGCAAGGTTCTTGCTCCTACGGATCCTCCAATGAGGAACTCAGACCTACGTAGTTCTAGATAACTTGTGAGACTTGAAAAAGTCTCCACCAGAAGATGCCTACATCTCCGGAAAGGGCGCAGATGACCATATTGGCCTCCGCTTATCAATCACACTCGAGGTGCGGATAACCGTAAGGTGTCTCCGCGGGCTACCAGCTCTTGGGTCATGGTAACAGAAAGCAGTGTGGTCGACAAAAGCGAGGCTTTTGCTCCTACGTATCCTCCAATGAGGAACTCAGACCTACGTAGTTCTGGATAACTTGTGAGACTTAAAAAAGTCTTGGTGTTTTCTTCACTAAAAATGCAAACATGCTTTAGTAAAGAGACAAATATTCCAACTGATTAGAGCAGCATATGCTTTTTTTTTTAGTGAAAAGAACAATGCGTTTACCGGGGAAGGAGAGTATGTTGATGAAATCCCCCATAACCATAAATGAGATTTTGGATGTTAGCATTTCGTTTCTAAATGACCATTTAGAGGAAACACTAGGTTCGACAAAAATAGAAGAAATCCACTCAAAGTGTATCAATCTCGCACAGGTAAGTGTTTCATCCTAATTCCGAACCATAGATATGTCCTGACTTAACTTTGCAAATTATTTCCTATCAAATCAAAAATTACATGCGTGACCATGGATCAATAGGACTTCCCTTGGGAATGGGTTCTTTTGATGGGTTTTTTGGCTTTTGTGTGTTTTTGGCTTTTGATTTTTTGTTGGCTTTTTCCTTTTCTGTTTTTGTTTAGTGCGGGGCAAAAAAAGGTTGCTAGCGCACAAGATTTTGGTTGGCAACTAATGGGGGAAGACCATTTTAGGTCGTGGTTTCCTTTCCTTCTTTTTGTTCATTTGGTGACAATTCTGTATTGTTCAAATATTGTCCGGTCCAAAGACCTCTCTGCACATTTCTTCTGGTTTCTTTGACCAGGAGCTTTCTTCTTTTTTTACTTTCTCCCATTCTTTTTTTTTTTTTGACTTGGAATTTTCTTTCCTTTCTCTTCGCTTTCTCCCACTCTTTGATTGGGAATTTTCTTGCTTCCTTTTTTCCTTTGATTGGAAATTTTCCTTCCCTCTTTTTTTGCTTTCTCTTTGATTGGAAATTTTCCTTCTCTTTTTCTTTGATTGGAAATTTTCCTTCTCTTCTTTTTTTGCTTCCGGGGGTAAGGATTGACATTCTCACCCTGGGTCAAGGTTTATGGTGAGTCAGGATTTTGGCTCAAGACTTGTAGAATGGCTAGGCATGATACATGTCAGGGGTTTGGTTTGGCTCAAGGATAAAAAGGGATGCCCCACATTTTTTCCATGACACAAATGCAAAAATGATGATTTGGAAATTTTATGCAAAACTGGTCATGCATGCACCTATGAGGACGCTCAAGTGTCAAATTTTTATGGTCATGTGATGCTAGGGCTCAGGATTCATTTCCTCTATTTTAAATCAACCCAATGTTTCCAAAATATGTTCTTTTATCAATTTGTGCATTCATCCGAGTCCATTTCGGGCGTCCGGAAAAATTTCACAGCATTCACCTTTCAGGTGTATACACATTTTTTTTCAAAAATTGGTTATGATCAATGAATTTTTTTCAAAGAAAAGTTGGAAGTCATCTCTTTTCAAAAGCATGTCGGTTTTTCAGCTAGACAACTTATTTTTCTTTTTTCTCTCTTTTTCCTTTTTATCATTTGTTTATTTCTTTTTCTTGTTTGTTTTTTTTTTCCTTTTTTTTTCATGAGGTATTTTGCTACCTAAACATGTGTATATTTTTGTGAGGTATTTTTGCTATATACATGCATATCCAAGGTATCTTGCTACCTAAACATACATATATATATTTTGTGAGGTATCTTTTTGCTACATACATGCATATCTAAGGTATCTTGCTACCTAAACATACATATATATATTTTGTGAGGTATCTTTTTGCTACATACATGCATATCTAAGGTATCTTGCTACCTAAACATACATATATATATTTTGTGAGGTAGTTGTTTGCTACCTAAATTACATACATGCATATCTAAGGTATTTTTCGCTACCTAAACACGCATACATATATTTTGTGAGGTATGACTACCTTCCGAGCTTGTGCTCGTTTTATTTAAATTCTTAGGATCATGAGCAACTAGGTGTGTCCCACTATGACTTGAGAAACAAAGCTGATCAAATAACAAGCAGAGATTTAAAAGGTACTAGGTTGCCTCCTAGTAGCCCTTCTTTAACGTCTTGTGCTGGACGCCTTATGATTTGTCGGTCACTGACCTAGTACTTTGCTTACCTTTGGCTTTGGACTTGGTCACCTATTGGTCGGCCATGTGGTGTAGGCAATACTCAAACCTTTTTGTGGATGAGCAGAGGTAAACTCTAGAGGTGATGGCGGTGCGTCTGTTGCCCACTACCGGCCATCCCAATGCTGATGTGGTGTTTCGCCCTGCGCCTGCCTGGGGGCGCAGTACTTCTTGATGAAAGCTCGATTGGTAGGGGGGGCCTGATGACCTTGCTGGGGGCGACAGGCACTCCCTAGAACTGACAGAGACCCGTATTTAGAGATGGCAACTCCAAGACCCTGTTGGCCTTCTTCGGGTCCACTAGGTGTCTTGCGGGCACAATCCTTGCAAACAATAGATGACATCAGAAATCAGTTGGGGGAGGTGCACACTTACCTATGCCACGACGACATGAACTTGCTGGGGGAAACGGGCGCCCTGTAGGGCCGACAGAGGCCCGTAACCAAAGCTGGAAACCCCAGGGCCCTGTTGGACTTCTTCAGTTCCACTGGGTGTCTTTGTGGGTGCGATCGCTGCAAACAATAGATGGTATCAGAAATCAGTTGAACCATATGCATACTTACCCATGTCGGGACGACACAGACCAACCGATACTTTTGCAGGGGGGAGATTGGCATTGCGGTCGCTGGGCAGAATGTTGCTAAGTAGCAATGTCATCTATATCTGTGTAAGAGTGGTCATGTTGGTGCGCATGATCCGCACTCGTCTCTTTGCAGCGGCACGGGTGAAATCTTGCCCCGGTATGCATAGTAGCTGTGTGATAGCCTCCCTCTCTGGTTGTGCTTGCACAGTTGGCCCTCCTCCAATATCAGGGGGTGGCCCAGGAACCGTTAAAAGGAAACTACTGGTCCCTTAACCGGGAGTGCAAGTCTCAGTTAAGCATTTAAGGACAGAGGACCTTAAATTCTCTTAAGGTGCGGATGTGGAGCACACTGAAAATGAGGACACGTAGCCCTCTAAAGGTTAGGGCGTGCAGCCCTCTCAAGGCGAGGATGTGTAGTCCTCTAGAGGTGAGGGCGTGCAGCCCTCTGTTGGCGAGGACGTGTAGTCCTGTCAAGGTGAGGGCATGCAGCTCTCTGTTGGCGAGGACGTGTAGTCCTCTCAAGGTGAGGGCGTACAGCTCTCTGTTGACGAGGACGTGTAGTCCTCTAAAGGTGAGGGCGTGTAGCCCTACGAAGGTGAGGACATGCAGTCCTCTAATGGCGAGGGCGTGTAGTTCTCTAGAGGTGAGGGCGTGCAGCCCTCTGGTGGTGAGGACGTGTAGTCCTCTCAAGGCGAGGACGTGTAGTCCTCTGACGGTGAGGGTAACTAGTACCCAAGGTGAGGGCGTGTAGCCCTCTCAAGGCGAGGACATATAGTCCTCTGGAGGTGAGGGCGTGCAGCCCTCTGATGGTGAGGACGTGTAGTCCTTTCAAGGCGAGGACGTGTAGTCCTCTGACGGTGAGGGTAACTAGTACTGAAGGTGAGGGCGTGTAGCCCTCTCAAGGCGAGGACATATAGTCCTCTGGAGGTGAGGGCGTGCAGCCCTCTGGTGGTGAGGACGTGTAGTCCTCTCAAGGCGAGGACATGTAGTCCTCTGGAGGTGAGGGCGTGCAGCCCTCTGATGGTGAGGACGTGTAGCCCTTTGAAGGTGAGGACGTATAGTCCTCTTGAGACGAGGGTACTAGTACCCAAGGGTCCATCCTTATGAGAAAGCAAGGGATCGACTCATCGAGAGAGCCGGTCATCCCAAATTCAAAAGATTTGGACATTTAGATGTAGGGAATCTATGTAGTCAACATGATTTTTAGGGATGCAGATGCATGCAACCTTTGTTGTGAAATTTGGTAAATGCGGACTTCATATGAAATAATGCAATGAAATGGAAAGTTTGTACAACGTTCATGTCATTCTTTCCTTGTTTTGTGATTTTGATTTTGATTTAATTTTTTTTGGAAAACACAGATTGACTGTCCTTTTGAAAGAGGTGATAATTCATGCGACCTTATCCTATCTTTTGCAAATCTCTCCGAGAACTCCCTCAGAGTGTGTGTTCTGTTTGATTTAGTCACTTGACCATTTTGGAGTGACGACAATGGAGTCATTTGATGTTTAATAAATCCATTGAAATCCTTGGGTTTATCCCCTTTTTTTTTGTTGAAAACATCGATGGGTGAGAACTTTTGATCGGCCCCTATGTTCACTTGAGGCTCATGCACGGTGCCCCTCATTGCCCTAGTGTAAGGCTTTGAGGTACCAATCATTGTCTTTCATCATGACCTTGTTGGAGGGAACCTATTGGGGGAGAACTTCTAATCTGCCCCTAGGTTCACTTGAGGCTCATGCATGGTGCCTTTCGTTGTCCCAGTGTAGGGCTTAGAGGTACCAAGTGTTGTCTTGTTTTCATAGCCTCGTAGTGAGGAAGAATGAAAGAAGTAGTTGATTCTTGCAAAAAGAATTTTCCAAGGACGAGAAATAGTTGAAGGATCTTTCAGTTGATGGATTAAGTCAAATGACTCCTATGTAGAAGCAAGATATTTTGATGTTTTGATGATGCCGAAGGATCAAGTGCTTCTAAGTTTTATTCGAGACAAGAAATCAAGATATATGATCAAGTTGATCTCTAGAATCTTAGGAAGAAGTTTCCAAATTGAAAAACAAAAGGTTTGACCAAAGAATTCTATCATTTCAAATTGAGATTTGCTCTCTGGTAATCGATTACCAGCAGTTGAAAATGTTTTTATTCAAATTTTTAAAACCTGTAATCGTTTACACAAGTCTTGTAATCGATTACCAGAGGGGATTTTCGGAAAATAATTTCCAAGAGTCACATCTATTCAAATGGTTTATGAATGGGCATCAAAGGTGGCTTGGAAGCACGAATTTAAAGAGAGTTTTCATTGCCCACAAAGTTTTATCCTCTCAGAAGATTAAGAGTTTTTCCAAACTGAAATGTCTTTATCCTCTCAAAAGATTCCTTGGTCAACCACTTGCATATTCAATAAAGAATTTTGATTGATCTTCATTGTACAATCTATCTCTTTTAAGAGAGATCTCTTCTTCTCTTCTTCTTATTTCTGAAAAGGGATTAAGAGACCATGGGTCTCTTGTTGTAGAGGATTCCTGAACACAAGGGAAGGGTTGTCCCTGTGTGGTTCAGACTTTGTAAAAGGAGTTTTACAAAGAGAGTGGAAAATCTCAAGTGGGTTGCTTGAGGACTGGACGTAGGCGCGGGAAGTGGCCGAACCAGTATAAATCAAGTTTGCATTCCTCTCTTCCTTTAAACTTCTTTTATTTATTGCTATTTATCTTTTGCTTTAAAGAAGTTTATTTTGAATTGTCTTTTGAGTAATTCATGTTAAGGGTGCATTGTTAATCCAAAAAGAAAGAGTGATAGTTCAATTGGGGAATAGTCTTTGCATCTTAATTCAACCCCCCTTTTTCTTAAGGTAACTGAGGCCATTTGTCCAACATCCTATTCTTGATAACTCACTTCTCTCTAAAAAGACAAAATGAGGTCACATGAACGTCTATATTTTTACTTGAAAACACAGTCAATCAAATGCCTTTTTATTTTTTATTTTGAAACTTATTTTTTATTTTGAAACTTAATTGTTTTGAACTTTGCTCGTTGTTTTACGGCACCCCCACCAACGTGCAAGATGAGTAATCTCTGATTGAACGGTCTTGGAAGTCAACACTCAGGAGCGCAGGTTGCTTGAGCAAACAGACCAATGGCTTACACTCACATTCCGGTGGATGTTGAATAAGCAAAGATGTGTTCTTGAGAGGATGTCTATTTTATCCATATCATTTAGCATTGTAACTGTGGTTTATGGCATAAACTTGAAAATCCTGATGAGTCATAACAACAGCTTCCAGAATTGCCCCATGTATGGTGTTGCTTGTCAATGTTAGGATTGAACAAGCGATTCTCCTCAAATTTCAGCCAGCCCGTATCAATTAGACTTCACACTTCATGCTTCGGGGTCATACAATGCTCAATGGAATGCCCTGGGGCTCCTCCATGATAAGCACATGTTGCGTTCGAGTCGTATCCTCAGAAAAATGGAGGTTGAGGAACCTTGGTTGGGGTTATGGCTACCATTGAATTATTGAGTGGATATGGGATCAAGTTTAGCATATGACAACGGAATTTGGGGTGAACCCTATAGGCTTTTTGCTACAAAATTCCTTTTTGTTGGTGTTTTTTGGTTTGTGCTAAAGGTGGTCTTCGTCATTGGAAGTTCGGTAGACAGACTTTGTGGTTGATTTAGGGATGGCCTTTATGGATAACTGGGCGGTGGGTAAGGAGGAGGTTTGTTATTGGCTGAGTAATGACATTGTTGGGTTGGTGGGAAACTTGGCCGTATAGGAATGGCAGTCACAGCATGGGTTTCTCCCTCTTTCTCACCCTCTTCATTTGCCCCAGTTTTCTCAGTTGTCCTAGTAGGATGATCAAATTTGCCTCTTTTCGGACCCACATCGATCCTTTCACTGGTGAAGACCAAATCCGGAAATCTTTGAGGGTGCGCAGCCCACCATCTTTTCATAGTAGAGTATCGATAATGTGTCTACCATCACGATTATCGTCTCCCTTTCCATCATTGGGGGTACCACCTGGGCCGCCAGATGCCTCCACCTTTTGGGCGTGTTCTTTGAAAGATCCGTCCCCCTTTTTGCACATGTTTTGTAGTTGCATCCTATCCGGAACCATATCAAAATTGTACTGATACTGCCTAACAAAGGCAACCATTAGGTCCTTCCAAGAATGGACTCGGGAAGGTTCCAAGTTAGTGTACCAGGTAACAGCTACCCCAGTAAGACTTTCATGGAAGGAATGTATCAGCAATTCCTCATCTTTTGCGTATTCCCCCATCTTCTTACAATACATCTTTAGATGGTTCTTGGGGCAAGTAGTCCCCTTGTACTTGTCAAAGTCCAGCACCTTGAACTTGGGAGAGGTGATGATATTAGGTACTAGGAACAACTCTTCTAGGTTAGCAAAGGCATAATCTTCACCTCCTTTAATGGCCCTAAGCCTTTCCTCTAGATGATCCAACTTTCCCATTCCTGCCATAGTCATGAGGGTTTTAAACCGTTGTGGAACATGAGGGTTGTGGTTGGGGGTGATACTGAGGGCCTTCCGAAGTGCTTTCAAGGGGTATACCACCAACTGCTTGCCCTTCAGTGGCATATTCGAGCCAAGGCTCGAAGTCGGCTAGATTGTGATGGGAAATTTCATGTGTCTCCCCCACGGTTTAAGAGACATGTGCATGATCAGTTCGGGGTTGTTGGCTCTCAATGGGTATAGGAGTGGAGTTATTGAGATTTTCATTGAGAGTGTATGCCACATTGGGTGGTGTATAGTTAGGAGGCAAGCCATATGATGGGAAGGCGTGCTCGTTTTGAATTTGCACATCATGGGGTCGTCCGTACTTCCCAAATCTTTGCCTACCATATTTGAGGTTGGATGACTCATATGCTTGAGGCCAGATGGGAGCATCGGGTTCACCTTAGCGACAGCGCTAGTAGCGACAACTATAACCGCATTGGCTTCCATCATCTTCTTCATGCTCATCATGGCCTCCATCATTGTGGCCATTTGCTCTTTCATGGCCTCCATTTCGGCCTTCATCTTCTCTTGCACCTCCTCTGCTTCACCCATTACTATAGCTCTAGCACGAGTTTGGTAAGGGCGCCGTAAAGCGTGTCCTTTTCTTTTTGATAACAATGATTAAGTTCATTTTATCTTATTTTATTTTATTTTTCAAGGAAAGAATGTAATGAACAATGCAACCAATGAAAAGCATGGATGTATGCGAATGATCTACAGTTGAAGTATTGCGAATTTTTACGCAGGATATGGGGTTGAATCAATTTAGATTTTCAACATGGTCCATGACATCTTTGTTAAGGTGAAACTGGAAGTAACAAGGACATCAACAATCCTAAAAATGTTTGGAAGTAGACGAAGCAATGATGCGACTCGATTCTTCTTTTGCCCCAATTTTGCAAGACGGTTACTTCCATATTTCAACTTGACTTGATGAACCTTTTTGTAAAAGCATGAGCTTGGTTCAACCCTATAATCCAAGGAATGGCAATTCCGATCGCCAATACTTCAACAACATCTCATAGGGATGAATGACTCGGGCATACTTTAAGCTTATGCACGGAAAATGTAATTATGAAATTGAGATGCCCGAAGAGACACCATTTCCTAGTTAACCATGCATTTAGGTACCATGTTCAATTATTTTGTTTTGTTGTTGTGTGCTTTTTTTTTTTTTTTTACAAATGGGTTTATGATCCCAACATGGTTGGCTCATGGTGCCTAACACATGCAACTAAGAATGTAGTGTGAAGTTTCACGCTTCCCCTTTTTTGTTTTTGTTTTGTAGAGGAAAATGCAAGGCTCATGCATGAGCAAACATGAAAACAAAAGGTATGCAGTTTGTAGAACAAAAAGTATGTTGAACGCATATGCATGATGATGCCATGACTTATGCAAAATGTGAGGCTGGAATATGATAACGGACAAATGCAGGAACGATATGTTCATTATGATGTTATGAAGAGATGCTTATGCGATGCATGATATGAATGCATTTTACGGACATGAGAGCCCGGAAAATTATCTCTTCTTACTTGCGCATTTGGGAGCGCAGTGCCCCATGTGTACAATTAAGAAGGTGATATGGACCTTCCGGCTTCCCGTGACAAAGGACGAGACCAACATACAATGCATGCTAGAGATAAAATGCAGGAGTGACTTGATTCGCACTGATTTTTAGAGTAAAAACGTGGGATAAACTCGTTTTATTCAAAAAGTTATAACTAGTCAAGATCTGAGCGACAATACAAACTTCCTAGCGGTTTCTAATCATATGGTCCATTAAGTCTATCATATACTGACAATAGCTGAGAAGTCCGTGGATCTCCTCGGGGGCGGAGTAGGTGTGGCGTCCCCAAAATAATGACTGGTTTAATAGTCATGATTTAATTAACAAAAACCATGGTAAATTTTTTTTTTCTTTTTCATTTCTCTCTCTTTTCACCAAAACAAGGTTTAGAAGGAAAATCCTCACTATAGAGTCCTGAATGGCCAGTTCACAACTCTATTCGGAGTCATTTCTTTCTTACCGCTCATAATCTCTAAACTAATTTGTTGTTTCAAAAGGAAGAATGTACCAGCCATTACTTTAGGTCGTCACGTGAAAATAAAAGAATAAAATACGGTCGATAAACCCTTTTACAAATAAAGTTGCAAATGCTTTCCTTTCGAGTAACAAGATTGATCATAAATACATTCATCATTTAAAGCTGTCCAACATGTGGGAGTTTTACAAAATACACAGTGTCATCCAGAGCAAAGGTGTCCATAGTGGTGGCTTCAGCCACATGTATACAATCATCAAATTCCTATACATCAGGTCTACCCATACAAAAACAAAAGAGTAAACCTAACAGTCAGTCCTAGATACACCCACCCTCAAAAAGTATACAAAACTAATCCAAAAAGCTGTCCACTAGGATGAAGAGCCTCCGCTGATCGCCATCTCCCCCGGGCCACTATCCTCCGTAGAGTCTGCCTCAGATGCCGACATGACTTCCTCGGGAGAATCCACCTCAAGAAGTGGATCCTCATCACCCTCTAGAAAGTCAAGGGCATCCACAGCAGGCTCAGGAGGTAGCTCCTCCAGATCCTCCTCGGGGTCTTCCTCGGATGACGTTACCTCGATCACTTGGACGGGCTCCACTAGACGATATGGTGTAGGCGTGGGTAGTATCCACTCCACCGTGCGCTGAAGCGTCCGTGCGGGCTCATCTGGATGCACTAAAGAAGTCGCCGTAAAACGAATAGTGCCCCGAAATCGGAACCTTGTGTTGCCTTCGAGGGTCTCCCAAGCTCCCTCTAGGCACTCCATCTCTGCTCGATCACAGATTAGCTGCGCCGCCATCGCGATCTACAAGAAGGAAAAGAAAGGGGTAGACTCTTTCACAAGAATCTAACTATGCCGCCGCACAATGCGTCTCATAACCACTACATGCAATTAAAAGGAGTATCTTAAGGCTTTTCATCTCTGGTAATCGATTACACAGCCTTGGTAATCGATTACCAGAGGCTAAACTTGAATTACACAGCCTCAGGACATGAAATATGCAAAAATGCACTGTGTAATCGATTACACATACCTGGTAATCGATTACCAGTGACCCATCCCTCTGTGTAATCGATTACACAGGCTGGTAATCGATTACCAGAGGCTCCCGTAGTTTCCTGACTTCGTTTTCAAGCCTGGTAATCGATTACACCCCTTGGTAATCGATTACCAGAGACCATCTTAACCTCCTGTCTTCACTTTTAAGCCTTGTAATCGATTACCAGGGGCCATAATCCACATATCACACAAAATTCACAGCTGGCCAGCCACCACAAGCCTCCTTGCTTTGTGGTCTTTGTTCCTTTTATCTGTTGACTGCCAGGAGCTCGCCTGCTTAGGTACATCACAGGTTCTCACTGACCGACTATGCCCGGGTTGGGTCGGGATTGGTCAAGCTTGGTTTTGGGCAATAGCACCCCACCTGACGTCCCCAAGATCTCCTGACCCCCGCGACATATCTCCAGGTACCACTCTGTGGTCAACAATAAAAGCAGGAAGTTTCACACTTCAACACTTCCTCATCTCAAGCTTGTAGGATTATGGGGTACCCATCACATGTGGTACTAGGTGGTGGTCGGGCGATGGTGCACAACAAGTTTTCCATATCCACAATGCGCGCATAAACCCACCATCCCCTATTGCCCACCTCCATCTGAGCTCACGTACTCCCACGTAGCCCATATCCTCTTTTCTCTCAACACCGGGTCCCCATCAATCCTCCCAAGCTTTCCCAACATCAAAGCAAAACAACATTCAAACAGCACAAGCTATCACATCCAAGCAAAACAGAGCAAAGGCAGAAAACTCTGCCAAGACACCAACCAAATCACAGCTTTTCTCACTTAAAGACCCCAGTAACAATTCCTTCGTTCCAGTTCATTAACCGTTGGATCGACTCGAAAATTTTACTGGAAGTCTTTAGTACATAAGCCTACATTATGACCGTTGGGATCTACTAGAAAACATCCAGAACTCATTCTGTACTACTCTTCCCACAGCCAACCACACACAAGCATTTTTCTGCACAAGCCAAAATCCTGCTGCACCCATTTTGACAGCAAAATTCTGCATAAGTGCAGATTTCGAAAATCACACTTCCCCTCATCCAATCTTGCCCAAATCAATTCCTACAAGTCCCAAATCATGTATCAATCATGTCTAACCCAAAGTCAAGCTTCAAAACACAGCAACACAGAATCTAGGTGTCCAAAACCCCTCAATTCAATGGGTTTTCTAGGTTTGAAAAGTGAAACTTAGAATGAGGTAAATTTGAAGCAAACTCTCACCTCACACCAGTCCATAACATCTATTTAGACTTGTTCAAACTGGATTTACACCTAAAATCTCACCGAATCAAAATTTGACTCTTCAACACCCAAATTTGCCCTAGAAATGGCTCTTTGTTCACTTTGGTCATTTGTTTTTCTCTCTAGCATAGTCCAAGCTTTCTTATAAGTCCTAAATGACATTTCAAGCTAGGATTAACTCACTTTAACCTCCATTTACCACAGAATTCAGACTTAACCTTCCAACTCTCAAAGCCTCACTCTTTTTCCACTCATAACATCACATTCTCACTTTCTAACCCTAGGTTAACTCTACCTTTCATCTCTAACAGTTTTCCATAAGTAATTTCAGCATATAAACATCACAAACATCATCACAAAAACCCTAAAACAGAATGGGTATGTCCAACTCATCCAAACATGGCAATTTCAACAAGCTTTCAACAAGTGTCTTCACAAATAGTCATCACACAGCAGAAAACTAACAAAACTACCCATCATATCTCCCAAAACCCCATACCCACAAAAATAAAAGGAGAAAGAAGTCCACCCAAACCTGAATTTTCGAAGTCCCACTCGTAGCCACGCACTTCACGACCCCGAAAATGCCCTCCTTTCGCGATTTGGGGCAGAAATGATGGCCAAAGGTTGAAGCTTTGCTTGGAGCTTCAATGGAGAATGAAGAAGAAGAAAATGGCAACGTGAGGGAGAGAGAGAGCTGTCTGAAAAGTGTGGGGGCTGAGTGAAGAGAGAGAAAAGCTTTTTGGTTTTAAATAAAAAGGGTTTTCTCTTTTTCTATTATTTTATTCAAGCTCTGCCACATGTCCCTATTTGAGTGGAGCCAAAAGAGCCCACTTTCCCTTTTTACTGTGACCCACACTCAGCCACAAAAGTGAGAAAAACCTGACCTTTGAAACGCTAAAATCCTGCCTCGGTTTGTGTGTCGTTTCTCTGGTTCCAGTTTCTCGCGTTTCTCTGCGTCCGTCGGGGCCAGTTTTCGAAAGTAACCAATATATATATCAAAACGCTCAGAATAAAACCCCAAGCGTGGTTCAGAGGTTGGTTTCGTTAAATTCTAAGTCACACGCAAAACGATGATTTTTAACTAATTAATTAGGAATTAACCCATAACCTCCCAGTTATGGATTCCTCTTCCTTAATTAGCCTAACCCGCGTATCTTGCCCCCACTTTTCCTACCCTTACCAAGAACATATATGCATATACACTGAATAATACTTATATATATATATATATATATATAATCATTCAAAATAAATCGTTTTCAAAAATTCCGGGTAGAAATTTCCAGGATGTTACAGTAGGTGTCCGCCATTGCTTTGGCCTTGGCTAGCAATCGGGGAAGTTCTTGACTCCTGTTCAAAGTAAGAGCAAATTGGTCCATCCACATTGTTGCCTCTTGGTGCAATGAATCAATTACCCTTTCCCTTGCTTCCCTTTCTACTGATATCTTGGCGTACTCATCCTCTAGCCTTTGCTCGTGAGTCGCTGCTAGATTTAGCTTCTCTTTGCACTCATCGATGATGGCCCACATATTCCCTTCAGTCTCACTTTAACTGTTGGGACAAATTTCTCTTCGACCTAAGGCAAGCCTTTAGCTCGTCCTTCAAGATCATGCCTTTGACCCGTGATGATTCCTTTCACCTCTTCGGAGCTTGAGCTCACTATTGCTGCCCTATAAAGCCCCTCAAAACTTTGTTTTGGTCGTGTTCTTACTTTCGGGCCTTCTTGGGTTCTCGTTCCAAGGCTTCAGCGGTGGCCATATTGACGTCCCTTAGTTCATCATACTCTCTTCAGACTTTGATGGCTATGGACTTGAACTTCTCTTCGACTACCCGGGCTCTTTCAAGCTCTGCCTTTAGGGCTTGTACCTCATCACTTTCTTCCGAAGCTTTAACCTCATCATCTCTCACAGTCTTTAGATTTGGGAGCCAATCCAATCCTTGTGTTCGGACTCTCAGCCACTTATGATAGCCGCCGATGATCCCATTATTGCTTCCCCTAAGCTCTTTGTCCTTTCTTCACGCCGCATCCCATGCCTTGCGAACTCCTTGGAGTACCTTTGCATTGGGGTCACTGAAACCCCGTGTAATGAAAGGCGTGATGCTTTTGTCTAATGGCACTCCTCTCATGGGGTAGCCAAGCTGTCTTATGGCGAGGACGGGATTATAATTAATACAACCCCTTGTTCCCATCAAGGGAACATTTGGACATCCTTCGCATGAAGATAGAATCCTGATTCTTCCTTCCTTCTAGCGAGGGAACCAATTAACAGACGCCCCTCCATGCTAGCCAAGAGTTGGTCCCAATTCGTCTTTCTTTTTTTCGACGCACGAGCGGTGACCTTGTAGCGGATAGACAAGCCTACCTTCTTGGAGAAAAAGGTGCGAAACCAGCCACAAGGGAAGGGTTGTCCCTGTGTGGTTCAGACTTTGTAAAAGGAGTTTTACAAAGAGAGTGGAAAATCTCAAGTGGGTTGCTTGAGGACTGGACGTAGGCGCGGGAAGTGGCCGAACCAGTATAAATCAAGTTTGCATTCCTCTCTTCCTTTAAACTTCTTTTATTTATTGCTATTTATCTTTTGCTTTAAAGAAGTTTATTTGAATTGTCTTTTGAGTAATTCATGTTAAGGGTGCATTGTTAATCCAAAAAGAAAGAGTGATAGTTCAATTGGGGAATAGTCTTTGCATCTTAATTCAACCCCCCCTTTCTTAAGATAACTGAGGCCATTTGTCCAACATCCTATTCTTGACAACTCGCTTCTCTAAGAAGACAAACTTTTCGGAATGATAAAATAAGGTCACATGAACGTCTATATTTTTACTTGAAAACACAGTCAATCAAATGCCCCCTCTTCTTTTTTTTTTTTTTACTTTACTCGTCGTTTTACGACACCCCCACCAACGTGCAAGATGAGTAATCTCTGATTGAACGGTCTTGGAAGTCAACACTCAGGAGCGCAGGTTGCTTGAGCAAACAGACCAATGGCTTACACCCACATTCCAGTGAAAGTTGAATAAGCAAACATGCGTTTGTGAGAGGATGAGGGACAAAGATATCAACTTTATCCATTTCATTTAACATTGTAACTGTGGTTTACAACGATGGCATAAACTTGAAAATCCTGATGAGTCATAACAAAGCTTCCAGAATTGCCCCATGTATGGTGTTGCTTGTCAATGTTAGGATTCAACAAGCGATTCTCCTCAAATTTCAGCCAGCCCGTATCAATTAGACTTCACACTTTATGCTTCGGGGTCATACAATGCTCAATGGAATGCCCCGGGGATCCTCCATGATAAGCACACGTTGCGTTCGAGTCGTATGGAGGTTGAGGAACCTTGGTTGGGGTTATGGCTACCATTGAATTATCGAGTGGATATGGGATCAAGTTTAGCATATGACAACGGAATTTGGGGTGAACCCTACAGGCTTTTTGCTGCAAAATTCCTTTTTATTGGTGTTTTTTGGTTTGTGCTAAAGGTGGTCTTCGTCATTGGAAGTGCGGTAGACAGACTTTATGGTTGATTTAGGGATGACCTTTGTGGATAACTGGGTGGTGGGTAAGGAGGAGGTTTGTTATTGGCTGAGTAATGACATTGTTGGGTTGGTTGGAAACTTGGTCGTATAGGAATGGCAGTCACAGCATGGGTTTCTCCCTCTTTCTCACCCTCTTCATTTGCCCCAGTTTTCTCATTCGTCCAAGCAGGATGATTAAATTTGCATCTTTTCAGATCCACTTCGATCCTTTCACTGGCGAAGACCAAATCCGCAAAGCTTTGAGGGTGCGTAGCCCACCATCTTTTCATAGTAGAGTATCGATAATGTGTCTACCATCACGATCATCGTCTCCCTTTCCATCATTTGGGGTACCACTTGGGCCGCCAGATCCCTCCACCTTTTGGGCGTGTTCTTTGAAAGATCCGTCCCTCTTTTTGCAAATGTTCTGTAGTTGCATCCTATCCAGAACCATATCAAAATTGTACTAATACTGCCTAACAAAGGCAACCATTAGGTCCTTCCAAGAATGGACTCGGGAAGATTCCAAGTTAGTGTATCAGGTTACAGCTACCCTAGTAAGACTTTCTTGGAAGGAATGTATCAGCAATTCCTCATCTTTTGCATATTCCCCCATCTTCTGACAATACATCTTTAGATGGTTCTTGGGACAAGTAGTCCCCTTGTACTTGTCAAAGTCCAGCACCTAGAACTTAGGAGGGGTGATGATATTGGGTACTAGGAACAACTCTTCTAGGTTAGCAAAGGCATAATCTTCACCTCCTTCAATGGCCCCGAGCCTTTCCTCTAGATGATCCAACTTTCCCATTTCTGCCATTGTCATGAGGGTTTTTAACCACTGTGGAACGCGAGGGTTGTGGATGTGGGCGAAACTGAGGGCCCTCCAAAGTGTTTTCAAAGGGTATACCACCAACTGCTTGCCCTTCGGTGGCATATCCGAGCCAAGGCTCGAAGTCAGCTAGATTGTGGTGGGGAATTTCATGTGTCTCCTCCGTGGTTTGAGAGATATGTGCCTGATCAGATTGAGGTTATTGGTTCTCAATGAGTATCGGAGTGGAGTTATTGAGATTTTCATTGAGAGTGTATGCCACATTGGGTGGTGTATAGTTGGGAGGCAAGCCATATGATGGGAAGGCGTGCTCGTTTTGAATTTGCACATCATGGGGTCGTCCGTACTTCCCAAATCTTTGCCTATCATATTTGGATGATTCATTTGGTTGATGCCAGATGGGGACGTCGGGTTCACCTTAGCAACAGCGTTGGTAGCGACAACTGCAACCATATCGACTTCCCTTATCTTTTTCATGCTTATTATGGCTTCCATCATTGTGGCCATTTGCTCTTTCATGGCCTCCATTTCAGCCTTCATCTTCTCTTGCACCTCCTCTGCTTCACCCATTACTCTAGCTCTAGCACGAGTTCGGTAAGGGCACCGTAAAGCGTGTCCTTTTCTTTTTGATAACAATGATTAAGTTCATTTTATTTTATTTTATTTTATTTTTCAAGGAAAGAATGCAATGAGCAATGCAACCAATGAAAAGCATGGATGCATGCGAATGATGTACAGTTGAAGTATTGCGAATTTTTACGCAGGATATGGGGTTGAATCAATTTAGATTTTCAACATGGTCCATGACATCTTTGTCAAGGTGAAACTGGAAGTAACAAGGACATCAACAATCCTAAATATGTTTGGCAGTAGACGAAGTAGTGATGTGACCCGATCCATCTTTTGCCCCAATTTTTGCAAGATGGTCACTTCCATGCTTCAACTTGACTCGATGAACCTTTTCGTAAAAGCGGGAGCTTCGTTCAACCCCATATCCCAGGGAATGGCAATTTTGATTGCCAATACTTCAACAATATTTCATAGGGATGAAAGACTCGAGAATACGCATGCTATGCATGGAAAATGTAATTATGAGATTGAGATGCCCGAAGAAACATCCTTTCTTAGTTAAACATGCATTAGGTACCATGTTCAATCATTTTATTTTTAAGTGAAATGGGTTTATGATCCCAACATGGTTGGCTCATGGTACCGAATATATGCAACTAAGAATGCAGCGTGAATTTTCGTACTTCCCTTTTTTTTTGTTTTTGTTTTGTAGAGGAAAATACAAGGATCATGTATGAGCAAACAAAAAGTATGTTGAATGCATATGATGATGCAATGACTCATGCAAAATGGGAATGTGATAACGGACAAATGCAGGAACGATATGTTCATTATGATGCTGAAGAGATGTTTATGCGGTGCATGATATGAATGCATTTTACGGACACGAGAGCCCGGAAAATTATCTCTTCTTACTTGCGCATTTGGGGGCGCAGTGCCCCATGTGTACAATTAAGAAGGTGATATGGACCTTCCGGCTTCCCGTGACAAAGGACGAGACCAACATACAATGCATGCTAGAGATAAAATGCGGGAGTGACTTGATTCGCACTGATTTTTGGAGTAAAAACGTGGGATAAACTCATCTTATTCAAAAAGTTATAACTAGTCAAGATCTGAGCGACAATACAAACTTCCTAGCGGTTTCCAATCATATGGTCCATTAAGTCTATCATATGCTGACAATAGCTGAGAAGTCCGTGGATCTCCTCGGGGGCGGAGTAGGTGTCCGCCACTGCTTTGGCCTTGGCTAGCAATCAGGGAAGTTCTTGACTCCTGTTCAAAGTAAGAGCAAATCGGTCCGTCCACATTGTTGCCTCTTGGTGCAATGAATCAATTACCCTTTCCCTTGCTTCCCTTTCTGCTGATATCTTGGCGTACTCATCCTCTAGCCTTTGCTCGTGAGTCGCCGCTAGATTTAGCTTCTCTTTGCACTTATCGATGATGGCCCACATATTCCCTTTAGTCTCGCTTAACTGTTGGGACAAATTTCTTTTCGACCTAAGGCAAACCTTTAGCTCGTCCTTCAAGATCATGCCTTTGACCCGTGATGATTCCTTTCACCTCTTCGGAGCTTGAGCTCACTATTGCTGCCCTATAAAGCCCCTCAAACCTTTGCTTTGGTCGTGTTCTTCCTTTCGGGCCTTCTTGGTTTCTCGTTCCAAGGCTTCAGCTGTGGCCATATTGACGTCCCTTAGTTCATCATACTCTTTTCAGACTTTGATGGCTATGGACTTGAACTTCTCTTCGACTACCCGGGCTCTTTCAAGCTCTGCCTTTAGGGCTTGTACCTCATCACTTTCTTCCGAAGCTTTAACCTCATCGTCTCTCATAGTCTTTAGATTTGGGAGCCAATCCAATCCTTGTGTTCGGACTCTCAGCCACTTATGATAGCCGCCGATGATCCCATTACTGCTTCCCCTAAGTTCTCTGTCCTTTTTTCACGCCGCATCCCATGCCTTGCGAACTCCTTGGAGTACCCTCGCGTTGTGGTCACTGAAACCCCGTGCGATGAAAGGCGTGATGCTTTCGTCTGATGGCACTCCTCTCATGGGGTAGCCAAGCTGTCTTATGGCGAGGACGGGATTATAATTAATACAACCCCTTGTTCCCATCAAGAGAACATTTGGACATCCTTCGCATGAAGATAGAATCCTGATTCTTCCTTCCTTCTAGCGAGGGAACCAATTAACAGACGCCCCTCCATGCTAGCCAAGAGTTGGTCCCAATTCGCCTTTCCTTTTTCGACGCACGAGCGGTGACCTTGTAGCGGATAGACGGGCCTACCTTCTTGGAGAAAAGGGTGTGAAACCAGCCACACATAGAGAGCCAGTGCACAACAAACAATTCTTGCGCTGCTCCTTTCACATCCCCAGTCGAACGTGTCATACATGGCCAAAATGGCGACGACCGGGCTTTCCTTGCCATGATGAAAGGCGAGGAAAGCGTCAATCGCTGCTAGGTCCACTAACCCTTCCATATTCGGAAAGAGGACAACTCCAAAGATCAAAAGCGCCAAGATGTCAATAAAAGAAAGCCCATTCGCCTTGATTTGCCAAGGCCTTTGCCCTTTCCTCCAAACACTTCCTTGGTACTCCGACTACCCCATTCCTGTTTTGCTTTACACGGTCCAACTCTTGTGCTGAGATTTTCACTACCTTGGCAACTCTTGTCGTGGAAGGATAGAACCTAGAGAAAAGATATGGCTTCCATCCTCCCAGTGGGCATCCCAGGATTTCTTCAAACTCTTTCACAGTCGGCACTAGCTGGAAGTCCTCAAATGTGAAGCACCTTAGGGGCAGGTCATAATACTGGGAAAGGGATGCAATCGGTTCCATGGAGACTTCTACCCTAGCTAGGTCCCAAATCTTACCGTAGGCTTTGCAGAAGGCTTGCCGTTGAAGTTGACCCATTAATTGCCCCAACTCTCGTAAACTAGTGACCTCTAAGCTCTTGATTTTGACTTGATAGAACCTCTTTTTAAACGAAGGCTTTTGACTCGATCCCATGTTTTACTAAAGTGAAATAAAATCTAGTGCGAATCAAAACTCCGACATCTATCATGGGTGGAATGGATGAATGCATGAAGAAATGCATATGACACAGATGCAATTTACGAATACGGGAGCCCGAGAAATTGTTTCCTTCTTGGATACAACGTTTGGGCAGCATGGCCCCCAACGTATGTTTTTAAGAAGGCGACACGGACCCTCCGTCGGTTTGCTAAAGTGAGGGGATCAAAGACGAAACCCATATGGGATGCCTATGCAAAAGACACAATGCGGGAATGTACATAGTATGACAATATTCACTGAACATGAGCAAAAGGATATATGATACTTATGCATGGCAGTGTGAAAAATGGCACGTAGCGTGTTTGCTCCGTGCCCCTGTTTAAGGGACCTATAAGGGAGAGAGCTAACTAGTCTTTTAGTGATAACCCCCAAGGTAGTCATATCTCTTTTGATGGTTTCTAGAGGTATCATCCCCTTCGAAGAACATACTGCAGCAGTAGGGACTACTAGCAACAATATGTTTTCAAAGAGAAAAACTCTAGATAAGGGTTCACTGTAATCAAGCAAGTCGGAGACCTAGCATGATCACAGATTCACCTCCACTCCTTATGTTCCCACGAACCCGGGTATAGGGCCCTTTTTCAACTCACCGTGTGTGCAAATAGTGTTAGTGTTTGTGTGCATCAAATGAATAAATATTTACCTCATGCATACAAAAATGCACTAAAAGCATCAAAGAGTTATATATACAAGAACATAATAAAGGGAAACCAACAAAGGAGTAAGTCATGGCAAAACTTTGCACAAGATTAAATGGCCTAACTCTCTAAAAACAGTCCCCAGTGGAGTCGCCAACTGTCGCAACCTACCCTTCGGCGGGAGGGCGACGCGAGACTCGCGGGATGCGTGTTCCACGAAAGGAATACGCGCGGAGTTGCCACCAACGTTTATTGGAGGAAAACGTCGGAAAAACCGGAAAAGACGCGATCTACGAACTTTTAAGTGAAAGGTTCGAGAGTTGTAATTACGCACGGGGAAGGTATTAGCACCCCACACGTCCGTCCCAAGGGACGGCAGCCTTTAATCGAATGTGCAAACATGACTTTGATTTTTATGTTCCCTTTTATGTCGTTATATCCTTTGTACCCTTTTTATATTTTTTCTTTTTTGTGGTCGACAAGGGTGTTTCCCTTTGCTCCTACGTATTCCTCAATTTGGGATGAGAAAATCAGACCTACGTAGTTCTTTCTTATCAAGTGATTCTTTTTTACTTAAGAGGTGATCATTTTAAGGCGTTGGACCTTGAAAATGATCCATTTTACTTAGTGAGAAATTGAAATGACAAACTTCAAAAGCCTATTTTTATGGACGAGCTTGACTAGGCGAGTTGATTTTAGCCTTAGTTTCACTTTAGTTATTAATCAATTCGATTAAGAATGAGAAATCCCAAAGAGAAAACGTCCGATTTGATTTTCCGCTTTATTTTGCTAAAAGATGTTTTTTTTATTATTATATTATTTTTTACCTCCTTTTTGATTTCCAACGTGGTTACGGCACGACCGAACGGTCGGAATTTATTTTAACCGAAGTTAAAGGATAATGCAATTCAAACGTTCGGTGGAAATTTATTTTATTTTTAAGTTAAGCGAGAAATGAGTTAAGTAAAATGGCTTAAGCACGTCAAGAGGGGGTATAAAAAGTAAACAAAACGAGAATAAAAATGCACGAAACACAATGTGGACCACTACGGGTACATGGAATGAATCGAAAAGCTTGGTTCGAGGTACTTACCCGTTGAAGATCGAAGAACGATGAAGAACGAATGAAGAACGTCGAAGAATGGTCGAAACCTTCGCGAAATTCTTCACGGAAAACGTTACGGAAACGTTTCGGAAGCGCCTCGGCTTAGATTTTCTTCACGGAAACAATTTTTCCAAGCAAATTCGAAAGAGAGAGAAGTGCCTAAGGGGCTGAACCCTTTTCTTCTTCACTTCCTCCCCTATTTATAGCAAAATAGGGGAGGTGGTTGCCGCCCAGCTCGCCCAGGCGAGCCAGGTTGCTTCCTCCAGAAGCAACACCCTTCTGGAGGAATATTCTGGAGGGCCCAAGTGGGCCTGGGTGCTATTTGCACCCCCATTTTTACTAAGTACACCTCCCTCTGCCTTTTTTTGGTGATTCTTTTTTCGTAAAGTTACGGAAACTTACGAATTTTGTAACGATACTTGTTTTCTTTCCGTAATGTTACGGAACCTTGCGGATTACATAATCATCCCCTTTTTGACTTATGAAATGTTACGGAATCTCACTTAATTATGCAACGATGCTTCCATTTGATTTTCGGTGTCACGGAAACTTAGGGATTGTGCATCAATATTTTTTGGTTTTCCGGCATGTCCTGGAATTTCACAAATTGCCTAATGATGGGTGCCAAGCACCTCACAAGGACCAAACAAAGGTCGCATGTCATCAAGCAAAGGTCCCTGGACGAAATTAGGGTATGACAGTTGCCCCTCTTTACTTGTCTTTTATTGGAGATAAAAGGAAAGTAAAGATAAGACACTAATTTCGTTCCTCTCGATTTGACGAGAGTCGTGGGTGACCATAAAATCTCCACATGCAAATGACTTGTTGTTCCCGGAATTTCACAAATTGCCTAATGATGGGTGCCAAGCACCTCACAAGGACCAAAGAAAGGTCGCATGTCATCAAGCAAAGGTCCCCGGACGAAATTAGGGTATGACACTAATTTCGTTCCTCTCGGTTGACGAGAGTCGCGGGTGACCATAAAATTTCCACATGTAAATGACTTGTTGTTCCCGGAATTTCACAAATTGCCTAATGATGGGTGCCAAGCACCTCACAAGGACCAAAAAAAGGTCGCATGTCATCAAGCAAAGGTCCCCGGACGAAATTAGGGTATGACACTAATTTCGTTCCTCTCGGTTGACGAGAGTCGCGGGTGACCATAAAATCTCCGCATGTAAATGACTCGTTGTTCCCGGAGGAACAAAAGGTGCAGAAGACTATGTCAGTCTCTGCATGTCATCGGGCCCGCCGCCTCTGGATGACACAAGGGTGCAGAATGACCAAATTTTGTCTCTGCGTGTCATCGGGCCCGCCGCCTCTGGATGACACAAGGGTGCAGAATGACCAAATTTTGTCTCTGCGTGTCATCGGTCCCGCCACCTCTGGATGACAAAAGGGTGCGGATAACCGTAAGGTATCTTCGTGTGTCATTGGGCCCGCCGCCTCTGGATGACACAAGGGTGCAGATTGACCAAATTTTGTCTCTGCGTGTCATCGGTCCCGCTGCCTCTGGATGACAGAAGGGTGCGGATAACCGTAAGGTATCTCCGCGTGTCATCGGGCCCGCCGCCTCTGGATGACACAAGGGTGCAGAATAACCAAATTTTGTCTCTGCGTGTCATCGGGCCCGTCGCCTCTGGATGACAAAAGGGTGCGGATAACCGTAAGGTATCTCCGCGTGTCATCGGGCCCGCCGCCTCTGGATGACACAAGGGTGCAGAATGACCAAATTTTGTCTCTGCGTGTCATCGGGCCCGCCGCCTCTGGATGACACAAGGGTGCATGTCACATGACCTCAGGGTCAGTATGACAAAGATTATGGGGCGGCCGACAAAAGCAAGGCTCTTGCTCCTACGTATCCTCCAATGAGGAACTCAGACCTACGTAGTTCTAGATAACTTGTGAGACTTGAAAAAGTCTCCACCATAAGATGCCTACATCTCCGAAAAGGGCGCAGATGACCATATTGGCCTCCGCTTATCAATCACACTCGAGGTGCGGATAACCGTAAGGTGTCTCCGTGGGCTACCAGCTCTTGGGTCATGGTAACAAAAGGTGGTGTGGTCGACAAAAGCGAGGCTCTTGCTCCTACGTATCCTCCAATGAGGAACTCAGACCTACGTAGTTCTGGAATACTTGTGAGACTTAAAAAAGTCTTGGTGTTTTCTTCACTAAAAATGCAAACATGCTTTAGTAAAGAGACAAATATTCCAACTGATTAGAGCAGCATATGCTTTTTTTTTAGTGAAAAGAACAATGCGTTTACCGGGGAAGGAGAGTATGTTGATGAAATCCCCCATAACCATAAATGAGATTTTGGATGTTAGCATTTCGTTTCTAAATTACCATTTAGAGGAAACACTGGGTTCGACAAAAATAGAAGAAATCCACTCAAAGTGTATCAATCTCGCACAGGTAAGTGTTTCATCCTAATTCCGAACCATAGATATGTCATGACTTGACTTTGCAAATTATTTCCTATCAAATAAAAAATTACATGCGTGATCATGGATCAATAGGACTTCCCTTGGGAATGGGTTCTTTTAGCGGGTTTTTCGGCTTTTGTGTGTTTTTTTGGCTTTTGATTTTTTGTTGGCTTTTTCCTTTTCTGTTTTTGTTTAGTGCGGGGCGAAAAAGTCGCTAGCGCACTGATTCTGGTTGGCAATTAAAGGGAGAAGACCATTTTAGGTCATGGTTTCCTTTCCTTCTTTTTGTTCATTTGGTGACAATTCTGTATTGTTCAGATATTGTCCGGTCCAAGGACCTCTCTGCACATTTCTTCTGGTTTCTTTGACCAGGAGCTTTCTTCTTTTTTACTTTCTCCCATTCTTTGGTTGGGAATTTTCTTTCTTTTCTTTTTTCTTTCTCCCACTCTTTGATTGGGAATTTCCTTGCTTCCTTTTTTCCTTTGATTGGAAATTTTCCTTCTCTTTTTCTTTGATTGGAAATTTCCCTTCTCTTGTTTTTTGCTTCCGAGGGTAAGAATTGACATTCTCACCCTGGGTCAAGGTTTATGGTGAGTCAGGATTTTGGCTCAAGACTTGTAGAATGGCTAGGCATGATACATGTTAGGGTTTGGTTTGGTTCAAGGATAAAAGGGATGCCCCACATTATTTCCATGACACAAATGCAAAAATGATGATTTGGAAATTTTATGCAAAACCGGTCATGCATGCACCTATGTGGACACTCAAGTGTCAAATTTTTATGGTCATGTGATGCTAGGGCTCAGGATTCATTTCCTCTATTTTAAATCAACCCAATGTTTCCAAAATATGTTCTTTTATCAATTTTTGCATTCATCCGAGTCCATTTCGGGCGTCCGGGAAAATTTCACAGCATTTCACCCTTCAGGTGTATACACATTTTTTTCAAAAATTGGTTATGATCAATGAATTTTTTCAAAGAAAAGTTGGAAGTCGTCTCTTTTCAAAAGCATGTCGGTTTTTCAGCTAGACAACTTATTTTTATTTTTCCCATCTTTTTTCTTACTTGCTTTCTTTTTCCTTATTTGCTTTTTTTTTCTTTTTCTTGCTCTCTTCTTTTCTTATTTGCTCTCTTTTTCCCCTTCTTTTTTTTTTCATGAGGTATTTTGCTACCTAAACATGTGTATATTTTTGTGAGGTATTTTTGCTATATACACGCATATCCAAGGTATCTTGCTACCTAAACATACATATATATGTTTTGTAAGGTATTTTTGCTATATACATGCATATCCAAGGTATCTTTCTACCTAAACATACATATATATGTTTTGTGAATTATTTCTTGTTTACATACATGCATATCTAAGGTATCTTTCTACCTAAACATACATATATATATTTTGTGAAGTGTTTTTTTTGTTTACATACATGCATATCTAAGGTATCTTTCTACCTAAACATACATATATATATTTTGTGAGGTATGACTACCTTTCGAGCTTGTGCTTGATTTATTTAAATTCCTAGGATCATGAGCAGCTAGGTGTGTCCTACTATGACTTGAGAAACAAAAGGTGATCAAATAACAAGCAAACATTTAAAAGTTACTAGGTTGCCTCCTAGTAGCGCTTCTTTAACGTCTTGAGCTGGACGCTTAATGATTTGTCGGTCATGGACCTAGTACTTTGCTTACCTTTGGCTTTGGACTTGGTCGCCCATTGGTCGGCCATGTGTCGTAGGCAACGCTCTAACCTTTTTGTGGATGAGCTGAGGTGAACTCTAGAGGTGGTGGCGGTGTGTCTATTGCCCGCTACCGGCCATCCCAATGCTGCCGTGGTGTTTCGCCCTGTGCCTGCCTGGGGGCGTAGTACTTCTTGATGAAAGCCCGGTTAATGCGGGACCTAATGACCTTGTTGGGGGCAATAGGCACTCCGTAGAACTAACAGAGGCCCGTAATTAGAGCTGGCAACTCTAATACCCTATTGGCCTTCTTCGGGTCCACAGAGTGTTTTGCGGGCATGATCCCTGCAAACAATAGATGACATCAGAAATCAGTTGGGGAGAGGTGCGTACTTACCTAGGTCACGATGGCATAAACTTGATGGGGGAACGGGCGCCCTGTAGGGCCGATAGAGGCCCTGTTGGACTTCTTTAGGTCCACTGGGTGTCTCTGTGGGTGCGATCCCTGCAAACAATAGATGGTATCAGAAATCAGTTGAACCATATGCATACTTACCCATGTCAGGACGACACAGACCAACTGATACTTTTGTAGGGGGAGATTGGCATTGCGGTCGCTGGGCAGCATGTTGCTAAGTAGCAATGTCATCTATATCTGTGTAAGAGTGGTCATGTTGGTGCGCATGATCCGCACTCGTCTCTTTGCAGCGGCACGGGTGAAATCTTGCCCCGGTATGCATAGTAGCTGTGTGATAGCCTCCCTCTCTGGTTGTGCTCGCACAGTTGGCCCTCCTCCAATATCAGGGGGTGGCCCAAGAACCGTTAAAAGGAAACTACTAGTCCCATAACCGGGAGTGCAAGTCTCGGTTAGGCATTTAAGGACAGAGGACCTTAAACTCTCTTAAGGTGCGGATGTGGAGCACACTGAAAATGAGGACACATAGCCCTCTAAAGGTGAGGGCGTGCAGCCCTCTCAAGGCGAGGATGTGTAGTCCTCTAGAGGTGAGGGTGTGCAGCCCTCTGTTGGCGAGGACGTGTAGTCCTCTCAAGGTGAGGGCATGCAGCCCTCTGTTGGCGAGGACGTGTAGTCCTCTCAAGGTGAGGGCGTGCAGCCCTCTGTTGGCGAGGACGTGTAGTCCTCTAAAGGTGAGGGCGTGCAGCCCTCTGTTGGCGAGGACGTGTAGACCTCTAAAGGTGAGGGCGTGTAGCCCTACGAAGGTGAGGACATGCAGTCCTTTGATGGCGAGGGCGTGTAGCCCTCTAAAGGTGAGGACATGTAGTCCTCTGATGGCGAGGGCGTGTAGCCCTCTGAAGGTGAGGACGTGCTGTCCTCTGATGGCGAGGGCATGTAGCCCTACGAAGGTGAGGACATGCAGTCCTCTGATGGCGAGGGCGTGTAGCCCTCTGAAGGTGAGGATGTGTGGTCCTCTAAAGGTGAGGGCGTGTAGCCCTACGAAGGTGAGGACGTGTGGTCCTCTGATGGCGAGGGCAGTAGCCCTCTCAAGGCGAGGACGGGTAGTCCTCTGGAGGTTAGGGCGTGCAGCCCTCTGATGGTGAGGACGTGTAGTCCTCTCAAGGCGAGGACGTGTAGTCCTCTCAAGGTGAGGACGTGCTGTCCTCTGAAGGCGATAGGTACAACTACCCAAGGGTCAACCCTTATGAGAAAGCAAGAGATCGACTCATCGAGAGGGCCGGTCATCCCAAATCCACAAGATTTGGACATTAGATGTAGGAAATCTATGCAGTTAACATGATTTTTAGGGATGCAGATGCATGCAACCTTTGTCGTGAAATTTGGTAAATGGGGACTTCATATGAAACAATGCAATGTAATGGAAAGTTGTACAATGTTCATGACATTCTTTCCCTATTTTGTGATTTTGATTTTGATTTGATTTTTTTTTTGGAAAACACAAATTGACTGTCCTTTTGAAAGAGGTGATAGTCCATGCAATCCTATCTTTTGCAAATCTCTCTGAGAACTCCCTCTGAGTGTTGTTCAGTTTGATTTAGTCATTTTACCATTTTGGAGTGACGGCAATGGAGTCGTTTGATGTTTAATCAATCCATTGAAATCCTAGGGTTTGTCCCCTTTTTTTTTGTTAAAAACATCGATGGGTGAGAACTTTTGATTGGCCCCTATGTTCACTTGAGGCTCATGCACGGTGCCCCTCATTGCCCTAGTGTAAGGCTTTGAGGTACCAATCGTTGTCTTTTGTCATGACCTTGTAGGAGGGAACCTATTGGGTGAGAACTTCTAATCTGCCCTTAGGTTCGCTTGAGGTTTATGCATGGTGCCTTTCATTGCCCAGTGTAGGGCTATGAGGTAACCATCGTTGTCTTGTTTTCATAGCCTCGTAGTGAGGAAGAATGAAAGCAGTTGATTCTTGCAAAAAGAATTTTTCCAAGGACGAGAAATAGTTGAAGGATTTTTTGATGGATTAAGTCAAATGACTCCTATGTAGAAGCAAGATGTTTTAATGTTTTGATGATGCCAAAGGATCAAGTGCTTCCAAGTTTTATTCAAGACAAGAATCCAAGAATCCAAGAAAATCAAGATATATGATCAAGTTGATCTCTAGAATCTTAGGAAGAAGTTTCCAAATTGAAAAAGCAAAAGGTTTGGCCAAAGAATTCTATCTAAATCATTTTAAATTGAGATTTACTCTCTGGTAATCAATTACCAGCAGCTGAAAATGTTTAGAATAGTCACTAGAAATTTGAATTCAAAATTTATAATGTGTAATCGATTACACATGGATGGTAATTGATTACCAGCAGTTTATTCAAATTTTAAAGCCTGTGATCGATTACACAAGTCTTGTAATCGATTACCAGAGGAGATTTTCAGAAAATAATTTCCAAGAGTCACATCTATTCAAATGGTTTATGAATGGCCATCAAAGGTGACTTGGAAACACAAATTTAAAGAGAGTTTTCATTGCCCAAAAAGTTTTATCCTCTCAAAAGATTAAGAGTTTTTCTGAACGGAAATGTCTTATCCTCTCAAAAAGATTCCTTGGTCAACCACTTGCATATTCAATAAGGAATTTTGATTGATCTTCATTGTACAATCTATCTCTTTTAAGAGAGATTTCTTCTTCTTATTTCTGAAAAGGGATTAAGAGACCGTGGGTCTCTTGTTGTAGAGGATTCCTGAACACAAGGGAAGGGTTGTCCCTGTGTGGTTCAGACTTTGTAAAAGGAGTTTTACAAAGAGAGTGGAAAATCTCAAGTGGGTTGCTTAAGGACTGGACGTAGGCGCGGGAAGTGGCCGAACATGTATAAATCAAGTTTGCATTCCTCTCTTCCTTTAAACTTCTTTTATTTATTGCTATTTATCTTTTGCTTTAAAGAAGTTTATTTGAATTGTCTTTTGAGTAATTCATGTTAAGGGTGCATTGTTAATCCAAAAAGAAAGAGTGATAGTTCAATTGGGGAATAGTCTTTGCATCTTAATTCAACCCCCCCTTTCTTAAGATAACTGAGGCCATTTGTCCAACATCCTATTCTTGACAACTCGCTTCTCTAAGAAGACAAACTTTCCGAAATGATAAAATGAGGTCACATGAACGTCTATATTTTTACTTGAAAACACAGTCAATCAAATGCCCCCTCTTTTTTTTTTTTTTACTTTACTCGTCGTTTTACGACACCCCCACCAACGTGCAAGATGAGTAATCTCTGATTGAACGGTCTTGGAAGTCAACACTCAGGAGCGCAGGTTGCTTGAGCAAACAGACCAATGGCTTACACCCACATTCCAGTGAAAGTTGAATAAGCAAACATGCGTTTGTGAGAGGATGAGGGACAAAGATATCAACTTTATCCATTTCATTTAACATTGTAACTGTGGTTTACAATGATGACATAAACTTGAAAATCCTGATGAGTCATAACAAAGCTTCCAGAATTGCCCCATGTATGGTGTTGCTTGTCAATGTTAGGATTCAACAAGCGATTCTCCTCAAATTTCAGCCAGCCCGGATCAATTAGACTTCACACTTTATGCTTCGGGGTCATACAATGCTCAATGGAATGCCCCGGGGCTCCTCCATGATAAGCACACGTTTCGTTCGAGTCGTATGGAGGTTGAGGAACCTTGGTTGGGGTTATGGCTACCATTGAATTATCGAGTGGATATGGGATCAAGTTTAGCATATGACAACGGAATTTAGGGTGAACCCTACAGGCTTTTTGCTGCAAAATTCCTTTTTATTGGTGTTTTTTGGTTTGTGCTAAAGGTGGTCTTCGTCATTGGAAGTGCGGTAGACAGACTTTATGGTTGATTTAGGGATGGCCTTTGTGGATAACTGGGTGGTGGGTAAGGAGGAGGTTTGTTATTGGCTGAGTAATGACATTGTTGGGTTGGTGGGAAACTTGGCCGTATAGGAATGGCAGTCACAACATGGGTTTCTCCCTCTTTCTCACCCTCTTCATTTGCCCCAGTTTTCTCATTCGTCCAAGCAGGATGATTAAATTTGCCTCTTTTCAGATCCACTTCGATCCTTTCACTGGCGAAGACCAAATCCGCAAAGCTTTGAGGGTGCGTAGCCCACCATCTTTTCATAGTAGAGTATCGATAATGTGTCTACCATCACGATCATCGTCTCCCTTTCCATCATTTGGGGTACCACTTGGGCCGCCAGATCCCTCCACCTTTTGGGCGTGTTCTTTGAAAGATCCGTCCCTCTTTTTGCAAATGTTCTGTAGTTGCATCCTATCCAGAACCATATCAAAATTGTACTAATACTGCCTAACAAAGGCAACCATTAGGTCCTTCCAAGAATGGACTCGGGAAGATTCCAAGTTAGTGTACCAGGTTACAGCTACCCCAGTAAGACTTTCTTGGAAGGAATGTATCAGCAATTCCTCATCTTTTGCGTATTCCCCCATCTTCTGACAATACATCTTTAGATGGTTCTTGGGACAAGTAGTCCCCTTGTACTTGTCAAAGTCCAGCACCTTGAACTTAGGAGGGGTGATGATATTGGGTACTAGGAACAACTCTTCTAGGATAGCAAAGGCATAATCTTCACCTCCTTCAATGGCCCCGAGCCTTTCCTCTAGATGATCCAACTTTCCCATTTCTGCCATAGTCATGAGGGTTTTTAACCACTGTGGAACGCGAGGGTTGTGGTTGTGGGCGAAACTGAGGGCCCTCCAAAGTGTTTTCAAAGGGTATACCACCAACTGCTTGCCCTTCGGTGGCATATCCGAGCCAAGGCTCGAAGTCAGCTAGATTGTGGTGGGGAATTTCATGTGTCTCCTCCGTGGTTTGAGAGATATGTGCCTGATCAGATTGAGGTTATTGGTTCTCAATGAGTATCGGAGTGGAGTTATTGAGATTTTCATTGAGAGTGTATGCCACATTGGGTGGTGTATAGTTGGGAGGCAAGCCATATGATGGGAAGGCGTGCTCGTTTTGAATTTGCACATCATGGGGTCGTCCGTACTTCCCAAATCTTTGCCTATCATATTTGGATGATTCATTTGGTTGATGCCGGATGGGGACGTCGGGTTCACCTTAGCAATAGCGTTGGTAGCGGCAACTGCAACCATATCGACTTCCCTTCTCTTTTTCATGCTTATTATGGCTTCCATCATTGTGGCCATTTGCTCTTTCATGGCCTCCATTTCAGCCTTCATCTTCTCTTGCACCTCCTCTGCTTCACCCATTACTCTAGCTCTAGCACGAGTTCGGTAAGGGTGCCGTAAAGCGTGTCCTTTTCTTTTTGATAACAATGATTAAGTTCATTTTATTTTATTTTATTTTATTTTTCAAGGAAAGAATGCAATGAGCAATGCAACCAATGAAAAGCATGGATGCATGCGAATGATGTACAGTTGAAGTATTGCAAATTTTTACGCAGTGGAGTTCCCATCGGCGGGAGGGCGTGTAGCCCTCTCAAGGCGAGGACGTATAGTTCTCTGGAGGTGAGGGCGTGCAGCCCTCTGGTGGTGAGGACGTGTAGTCCTCTCAAGGCGAGGACATGTAGTCCTCTGACGGTGAGGGTAACTAGTACCCAAGGTGAGGGCGTGTAGCCCTCTCAAGGCGAGGACATGTAGTCCTCTGGAGGTGAGGGCGTGCAGCCCTCTGGTGGTGAGGACGTGTAGTCCTCTCAAGGCGAGGACATGTAGTCCTCTGGAGGTGAGGACGTGCAGCCCTCTGATGGTGAGGACGTGTAGCCCTCTGAAGGTGAGGACGTATAGTCCTCTGGAGACGAGGGTACTAGTACCCAAGGGTCCATCCTTATGAGAAAGCAAGGGATCGACTCATCGAGAGAGCTGGTCATCCCAAATTCAAAAGATTTGGACATTTAGATGTAGGGAATCTATGTAGTTAACATGATTTTTAGGGATGCTGATGACATGCGACCTTTCTTTGGTCCTTGTGAGGTGCTTGGCACCCATCATTAGGCAATTTGTGAAATTCCGGGAACAACAAGTCATTTACATGCGGAAATTTTATGGTCACCCGCGACTCTCGTCAACCGAGAGGAACGAAATTAGTATCATACCCTAATTTCGTCCGGGGACCTTTGCTTGATGACATGCGACCTTTCTTTGGTCCTTGTGAGGTGCTTGGCACCCATCATTAGGCAATTTGTGAAATTCTGGGAACAACAAGTCATTTGCATGTGGAGATTTTATCGTCACCCGCGACTCTCGTCAACCGAGAGGAACGAAATTAGTATCATACCCTAATTTCGTCCGGGGACCTTTGCTTGATGACATGCGACCTTTCTTTGGTCCTTGTGAGGTGCTTGGCACCCATCATTAGGCAATTTGTGAAATTCTGGGAACAACAAGTCATTTGCATGTGGAGATTTTATCGTCACCCGCGACTCTCGTCAAATCGAGAGGAACGAAATTAGTGTCTTATCTTTATTTTCCTTTTATCTCCAATAAAAGACAAGTAAAGAGGGGCAACTGTCATACCCTAATTTCGTCCGGGGACCTTTGCTTGATGACATGCGACCTTTCTTTGGTCCTTGTGAGGTGCTTGGCACCCATCATTAGGCAATTTGTGAAATTCCAGGACATGCCGGAAAACCAAAAAAATATTGATGCACAATCCGTAAGTTTCCGTGACACACCGGAAATCAAATGGAAGCATCGTTGCATAATTAAGTGAGGTTCCGTAACATTACGGAAAGAAAACAAGTATCGTTACGAAATTCGTAAGTTTCCGTAACTTTACGAAAAAAGAATCACCAAAAAAAAGCAGAGGGGGGTGTACTTAGTAAAAATGGGGGTGCAAATAGCACCCAGGCCCACTTGGGCCCTCCAGAATATTCCTCCAGAAGGCTGTTGCTTCTGGAGGAAGCAACCTGGCTCGCCTGGGCGAGCTGGGCGGCAACCACCTCCCCTATTTTGCTATAAATAGGGGAGAAAGTGAAGAAAAAAAAGGGTTCAGCCCCTTAGGCACGTCTCTCTCTTTCGAATTTGCTTGGAAAAATTGTTTCCGTGAACAAAATCTAAGCCGAGGCGCTTCCGAAACGTTTCCGTAACGTTTTCCATGAGGAATTTCGTGAAGGTTTCGACCATTCTTCGACGTTCTTCATTCGTTCTTCATCATTCTTCGATCTTCAACGGGTAAGTACCTCGAACCAAGCTTTTTGATTCATTCTATGTACCCGTAGTGGTCCACATTGTGTTTCGTGCATTTTTATTCTCGTTTTGTTTACTTTTTATACCCCCTCTTGACGTGCTTAAGCCATTTTACTTAAGTCATTTCTCGCTTAACTTAAAAATAAAATAAATTTCCACCGAACGTTTGAATTGTATTATCCGTTAACTTCGGTTAAAATAAATTCCGACCGTTCGGTCGTGCCGTAACCACGTTGGAAATCAAAAAAACGAGGTAAAAAATAATATAATAATAATAAAAAATCTTTTAGCAAAATAAAGCGGAAAATCAATCGAACGTTTTCTCTTTGGGATTTCTCATTCTTAATCGAATTGATTAATAACTAAAGTGAAACTAAGGCTAAAATCAACTCACCTAGTCAAGCTCGTCCACAAAAATAGGCTTTTGAAGTTTGTCATTTCAATTTCTCACTAAGTAAAATGGATCATTTTTAAGGTCCAAACGCCTTAAAATGATCACCTCTTAAGTAAAAAAGAATCACTTGATAAGAAAGAACTACGTAGGTCTGATTTTCTCATCCCAAATTGAGGAATACGTAGGAGCAAAGGGAAACACCCTTGTCGACCACAAAAAAGAAAAAATATAAAAAGGGTACAAAGGATATAAGGACATAAAAGGGAACGTAAAAATCAAAGTCATGTTTGCACATTCGATTAAAGGCTGCCGTCCCTTGGGACGGACGTGTGGGGTGCTAATACCTTCCCCGTGCATAAATACAACTCCCGAACCTTTCACTTAAAAGTTCGTAGATCGCGTCTTTTCCGGTTTTTCCGACGTTTTCCTCAAATAAACGTTGGTGGCGACTCCGCGCGTATTCCTTTCGTGGAACACGCATCCCGCGAGTCTCGCGTCGCCCTCCCGCCGAAGGGTAGGTTGCGACAGTTGGCGACTCCACTGGGGAAGGAGAGTATGTTGATGAAACCCCCGATAACCATAAATGAGATTTTGGATGTTAGCATTTCGTTTCTAAATGACCATTTAGAGGAAACACTGGGTTCGACAAAAATAGAAGAAAATCACTCAAAGTGTATCAATCTCGCACAGGTAAGTGTTTCATCCTAATTCCGAACCATAGATATGTCATGACTTGACTTTGCAAATTATTTCCTATCAAATCAAAAATTACATGCGTGATCATGGATCAATAGGGTTTCCCTTGGGAATGGGTTCTTTTGGTGGGCTTTTCGGCTTTTGTGTGTTTTTGGCCTTTTCCTTTTCTGTTTTGGTTTTGCGCGAGGCGAACAAGTCACCGACGCACAGGATTTTGGTTGGTAATCAAAGGGAGAAGACCACTTTAGGTCATGGTTTCCTTTCCTTCTTTTCGTTCATTTGGTGACAATTCTGTATTGTTCAGATATTGTCCGGTCCAAAGACCTTTCTGCACATTTCTTCTGTTTTCTTTCGATCCTTGATCAGGAGCTTTCTTTCCTTCTTCTTCTTCCTTTTTTTTTTTTACTTTCTCCCATTCTTTGATTGGGAATTTTCTTTCTTTTCTTTTTGCTTTCTCCCACTCTTTGATTGGGAATTTCCTTTCTTTTCTTTTTGCTTTCTCTTGGATTGGAAATTTTCCTTCTCTTCTTTTTTGCTTCCGAGGGTAAGGATTGACATTCTCACCCTGGGTCAAGGTTTATGGTGAGTCAGGATTTTGGCTCAAGGCTTGTAGAATGGCTAGACATGATACATGTCAGGGTTTGGTTTGGTTCAAGGATAAAAAGGGATGCCCCACATTATTTCCATGACACAAATGCAAAAATGATGATTTGGAAACTTTATGCAAAACTGGTCATGCATGCACCTATGCGGACACTCAAGTGTCAAATTTTTATGGTCATGTGATGCTAGGGCTCAGGATTCATTTCCTCTATTTTAAATCAACCCAATGTTTCCAAAATATGTTCTTTTATCCATTTGTGCATTCATCCGAGTCCATTTTGGGTACTCGGGAAAATTTCACAGCATTCACCCTTCAGGTGTACACACATTTTTTTTTTCCAAAAACTAGCTATGATTAGCGAATTTTTTTTTCCAAAGAAGAGTTGGAAGTCATCTCTTTTCAAAAGCATGTTGGTTTTTCAGCTAGACAACTTATTTTTCTTTTTTTCTCTCTTTTTTCTCTTTTTTTTTATTTGTTTATTTCTTTTTCTTGTTTGTTTTTTTTTCATGAGGTATTTTGCTACCTAAACATGTGTATATTTTTGTGAGGTATTTTTGCTATATACATGCATATTCAAGGTATCTTGCTACCTAAACATACATATATATATTTTGTGAGGTATCTTTTTGCTACATACATGCATATCTAAGGTATCTTGCTACCTAAACATACATATATATATTTTGTGAGGTAGTTGTTTGCTACCTAAATTACATACATGCATATCTAAGGTATTTTTCACTACCTAAACACGCATACATATATTTTGTGAGGTATGACTACCTTCCGAGCTTGTGCTCGTTTTATTTAAATTCTAAGGATCATGAGCAACTAGGTGTGTCCCAATAAGACTTGAGAAACAACAGGTGATCAAATAGCAAGCAGAAATTTAAAAGTTACTAGGTTGCCTCCTAGTAGCGCTTCTTTAACGTCTTGAGCTGGACGCCTAATGATTTGTCGGTCATGGACCTAGTACTTTGGTTACCTTTGGCTTCGGACTTGGTCGCCTATTGGTCGGCCATGTGGTGTAGGCAATACTCAAACCTTTTTGCGGATGAGCAGAGGTGAACTCTAAAGGTGGTGGTGGTGCGTCTGTTGCCCGCTGCCGACCATCCCCTGGCTGCTGTGGTGTCTCGCCCTGCGCCCGTCTGGGGGCGCAGTACTTCTTGCTGAAAGCCCGGTTAATGCGGGGCCTAATGACCTTGTTGGGGCGACGGGCACTCCGTAGAACTGACAGAGACCCGTATTTAGAGCTGGCAACTCCAAGAACCTGTTGGCCTTCTTCGGGTCCACTAGATGTCTTGCGGGCACAATCCCTGTGAACAATAGATGACATCAGAAATCAGTTGGGGGAAGTGCATACTTACCTATGCCACGACGACATGAACTTGCTGGGGGGAACGGGCGCCCTATAGGGCCGACAGAGGCCCGTAACCAGAGCTGGAAACCCCAGGGCCCTGTTGGACTTCTTCAGGTCCACTGGGTGTCTTTGTGTGTGCGATCCCTGCAAACAATAGATGGTATCAGAAATCAGTTGAACCATATGCATACTTACCCACGTCGGGACGACACAGACCAACTGATACTTTTGCAGGGGGAGATTGGCATTGCGGTCGCTGGGAAGAATGTTGCAAGTAGCAATGTCATCTATATCTGTGTAAGAGTGGTCATGTTGGTGCGCATGATCCGCACTCGTCTCTTTGCAGCGGCACGGGTGAAATCTTGCCCCGGTATGCATAGTAGCTGTGTGATAGCCTCCCTCTCTGGTTGTGCTCGCACAGTTGGCCCTCCTCCAATATCAGGGGGTGGCCCAGGAACCGTTAAAAGGAAACTACTGGTCCCTTAACCGGGAGTGCAAGTCTCGGTTAAGCATTTAAGGACAGAGGACCTTAAATTATCTTAAGGTGTGGATATGGAGCCCACTGAAAGTGAGGATGCGTAGTCCTCTGAGGGTGAGGACGTGCAGTCCTTTGATGGCGAGGGCATGTCCCCCTTTGAAAATGGGGAACATGTAGTCCTCTGATGGCGAGGACGTGCAATCCTCTAAAGGTGAGGGCATGTCCCCCTTTGAAGGTGAGGGCGTGTAGCCCTACAAAGGTGAAGGCACATGACCCTTTGAAGGCGAGGACGTGTAGTCCTCTGAAGTTGAAGTGAAGGGTTGCACGTCCTCTAAAATTGATTCAACCTCATGTCCTGCGTAAAAATTCGCAATACTTCATCTGTGTATCATTCACATACATCCATGCTTTTCATTGGTTGCATTGCTCATTGCATTCTTTCCTTGAAAAAGAAAATAAAAATAAAAATTAATAAAATAAAATAAAATAAAATAAAAATGAACTTAATTGTTATTATCAAAAAGAAAAAAACACGCTTTACGGCGCCCTTATCGAACCTGTGCTAGAGCTAGAGTAATGGATGAAATAGAGAAGGTGCAAGAGCAGATGAAGGCCGACCCGGAGGCCTTGAAAGAGAAAATGGCCACAATGGTAGAGGCCATGATGAGCATAAAGGAGATGGTGGAGGTCAGTGCGGCTTACCAAACCCATGCTAGAGCTAAAATAATGGGTGAAGTAGAGAAGGTGCAAGAGCATATGAAGGCCGACATGGAGGCCATGAAAGAGCAAATGGTAGGCAAAGATTAGGGAAGTACGGGCGGCCCCCCATTATGTGCAAATTCAAAACAAGCATGCCTTCCCACCATATGGCTGGCCTCCCAACTATACACCACCCAATGTGGCATACATTCTCAATGAAAATCTCAATAACTCCACTCCGATACTCATTGAGAACCAATAACCTCAATCTGATCAGGCACATATCTCTCAAACCATGGGGGAGACACATGAAATTCCCCACCACAATCTAGCTGACTTCGAGCCTTGGCTCGGATATGCCACTGAAGGGCAAGCAGTTGGTGGTATACCCTTTGAAAACACTTTGGAGGGCCCTCAGTTTCGCCCGCAACCACAACCATTGCATTTTGCGGTGGGAAGAGCCCCTCCTGCTATGGCCGAAAAGGGAAAGGCGGATCATCTAGAGGAAAGGCTCAGGGCCATTGAAGAAGGTGGAGATTATTCCTTTGCTAACCTAGAAGAGTTGTTCCTAGTACCCAATATCATCACCCCTCCCAAGTTCAAGGTGCTAGACTTTGACAAGTACAAGGGGACTACTTGCCCCAAGAACCATCCAAAGATGTATTGTCGGAAGATAAGGGCATACACAAAGATGAGGAATTGCTAATACATTTCTTCCAAGAAAGTCTTACTGGGGTAGCTGTTACCTGGTACACTAACTTGGAACCTTCTCGAGTCCATACTTGGAAGGACCTAATGGTTGCCTTCGTTAGGCAGTATCAGTACTATTCTGATATGGTTCCGGATAGGATGCAACTACAGAACATGTGCAAAAAGGGAGACGATAATCGTGATGGTAGACACATTATCGGTACTCTACTATGAAAAGATGGTGGGCTACGCACCCTCAAAGCTTTGCAGATTTGGTCTTCGCCAGTGAAAGGATCAAAGCGGGTCTGAAAAGAGGCAAATTTAATCATCCCACTCGGACGAATGAGAAAACTGGGGCAAATGAAGAGGGAGAGAATAAGGGAGAAGCCCATGTTATGACTGCCATTCCTGTACGGCCAAGTTTCCCATCAACCCAACAATGTCATTACTCAGCCAATAACAAACCTTCTCCTTACCTACTGCCATTTTATCCACAAAGGCCATCCCTAAAATCAACCACAAAGCCTACCTACCGCACTTCCAATGACAAACACCACCTTTAGCACAAACCAAAAACACCAACCAAGAAGTGAATTTTGCAGCGAGAAAGCCTGTAGAATTCACCCCAATTCCAGTGTCCTATGCTGACTTGCTCCCATATCTACTTGATAATTCAATGGTAGCCATAACCCTAGCCGAGGTTCATCAACCTCCATTTCTCCAAGAATACGACTCGAACGCAACGTGTGCTTGTCGCGGAGAAGCCCCGGGGCGTTCCATTGAGCATTGTAGGGCTCTGAAGCGTAAGGTGCAAGGTCTAATTGATATGGGCTGGCTGAAATTTGAGGAGAATCGCGTGTAAATCCTGACATTGACAAGAGATGCCACACATGGGACAATTTTGAAAGCTGTTGTTAGATGTCTCTAATGACTCATCAGGATTTTCAACTTTCACTGGAAGTGGGTGCAAGCCATTGGTCTGTTTGCTCAAGTGACCTGTGCTCCTGAGTTTGGACTTCTAAGATCGTTCAATCAGAGATTACTCGTCCTTCACGTTGATGGGGGTGCCGTAAAACAACGAGTAAAGTTCAAAACAAAAAAGTTTCAAAATAAAAAAAATAAGTTTCAAAATAAAAAATAAAAAAAGCATTTGATTGACTGTGTTTTCAAGACGTTCATGTGACCTCATTCCGGAAAGTCTGTCTTTTTAGAGAGAAGTGAGTTATCAAGAATAGGATGTTGGACAAATGGCCTCAGTTACCTTAAGAAAAAAAGGGGGTCGAATTAAGATGCAAAGACTATTCCCCAATTGAACTATCACTCTTTCTTTTTGGATTAACAATGCACCCTTAAACATGAATTACTCAAAAGATAATTCAAAATAAACTTCTTTAAAGCAAAAGATAAATAGCAATAAATAAAAGAAGTTTAAGGGAAGAGAGGAATGCAAACTTGATTTATGCTGGTTCGGCCACTTCCTGTGCCTACATCCAGCCCTCAAGCAACCCACTTGAGATTTTCCACTCTCTTTGTAAAACTCCTTTTACAAAGTCTGAACCACACAGGGACAACCCTTCCCTTGTGTTCAGGAATCCTCTACAACAAGAGACCCACGATCTCTTAATCCCTTTTCAGAAATAAGAAGGAGAGAAGAAGAGATCTCTCTTAAAAGAGATAGATTGTACAATGAAGATCAATCAAAATTCCTTATCGAATATGCAAGTGGTTGACCAAGGAATCTTTTTGAGAGGATAAGACATTTCAGTTCAGAAAAACTCTCTTAATCTTTTGAGAGGATAAAACTTTTTGGGCAATGAAAACTCTTTTTAATGGCCATTCATAAAAAATTTGAATAGATGTGACTCTTGGAAATTATTTTCTGAAAATCCCCTCTGGTAATTGATTACAAGACTTGTGCAAACGATTACAGATTTTAAAATTTTCAAAAAAAAAAAAAAAACTGCTGGTAATCAATTACCATCCATGTGTAATCGATTACACATTATAAATTTTGAGTTCAAATTTCTAGTGACTGTTATAAACATTTTCAGCTGCTGGTAATCGATTACCAGAGAGCAAATCTCAATTTGAAATGATAGAATTCTTTGGTCAAACCTTTTGTTTTTCAATTTGGAAACTTCTTCTTAAGATTCTAGAGATCAACTTGATCATATATCTTGATTTCTTGTCTTGAATAAAACTTGGAAGCACTTGATCCTTTGGCATCATCAAAACATCAAAACATCTTGCTTCTACATAGGAGTCATTTGACTTAATCCATCGAAAAATCCTTCAACTATTTCTCGTCCTTGAAAAAATTCTTTTTGCAAGAATTAACTCCTTCTTTCATTCTTCCTCGCTACAAGGCTATGAAAACAAGACAACGATGGTTACCTCATAGCCCTACACTGGGGCAACGAAAGGCACCATGCAAAAACCTCAAGCGAACCTAGGGGCAGATTAGAAGTTCTCACCCAATAGGTTCCCTCCTACAAGGTCATGACGAAAGACAACGATTGGTACCTCAAAGCCTTACACTGGGGCAATGAGGGGCATCGTGCATGAGCCTCAAGTGAACATAGGGGCAGATCAAAAGTTTTCATCCGTCGATGTTTTTAAACAAATAAAAAAAAAGGGAGACAAACCCTGGAATTTCAATAGATTGATTAAACATCAAACAGCTCCATTGCCGTCACTCCAAAATGGTCAAGTGACTAAATCAAACAGAACATACACTCTGAGGGAGTTCCCGGAGAGGTTTGCAAAAGATAGGATAAGGTTGCATGAATTATCACCTTTTTCAAAAGGACAGTCAATCTGTGTTTTCCAAAAAAAATTAAATCAAAATCAAAATCACAAAATAGGGAAAGAATGTCATGAACATTGTGCAACTTTCCATTGCATTGCATTGTTTCATGTGCGGTCAGCATTACCAAATTTCACAACAAAGGTTGCATGCGTCTGCATCCCTAAAAATCATGTTAACTGCATCGATTTCCTACATCTAATATCCAGTCAAGTGGATTTGGGATGACCGGCCCTCTCGATGAGTCGATCTCTTGCTTTCTCATAAGGGTGGACCCTTGGGTACTTGTACCTATCACCTTTAGAGGACTATACGTCCTCGCCTTGAGAGGACTACACGTCCTCACCTTCAGAGGGCTACACGCCCTCGCCATCAGAGGACTACATGTCCTCGCCTTGAGAGGGCTACACGCCCTCACCTTGGGTACTAGTTACCCTCACCGTTGAGAGGACTACACGTCCTCGCCTTGAGAGGACTACACGTCCTCACCATCAGAGGGCTGCACGCCCTCACCTCCAGAGGACTACATGTCCTCGCCTTGAGAGGGCTACACGACCTCACCTTGGGTACTAGTTACCCTCACCGTTAGAGGACTACACGTCCTCGCCTTGAGAGGACTACACGTCCTCGCCATCAGAGGACTGCATGTCCTCACCTTCGTAGGGCTACACACCCTCACCTTTAGAGGACTACACGTCCTCAGAGGGCTACCCGCCCTCGCCTTGGGTACTAGTTACCCTCACCTTCAGAGGACTACACCTCCTCACCTTCAGAGGGCTACACGCCCTCGCCATCAGAGGACTGCATGTCCTCACCTTCGTAAGCTACACGCCCTCACCTTTAGAGGACCACACGTCCTCACCTTCAGAGGGCTACATGCCCTCGCCATCAGAGGACTGCATGTCCTCACCTTCGTAGGGCTACACGCCCTCGCCATTAGAGGACTGCATGTCCTCACCTTCGTAGGGCTACACGCCCTAACCTTCAGATGGCTACACGCCCTCGCCATCAGAGGACTGCATGTCCTCACCTTCAGAGGGCTACACGCCCTCACCTTGAGAGGACTACACGTCCTCGCCAACAGAGGGCTGCACGCCCTCACCTTGGGAGGACTACACGTCCTCGCCATCAGTGGGCTGCACGCCCTCACCTCCAAAGGACTACACATCCTCGCCTTGAGAGTGTTGCACGTCCTCACCTTTAGAGGGCTACGTGTCCTCATTTTCAGTGTGCTCCACATCCACACCTTAAGAGGATTTAAGGTCCTCTGCCCTTAAATGCTTAACTGAGACTTTCACTCCCGATTAAGGGGCCAGTAGTTTCCTTTTAACGGTTCCTAGGCCACCCCCTGATATTGGAAGAGGGCCAACTGTGCGAGCACGACCAGAGAGGGAGGCTGTCAGATGGCTATTATGCATACCGAGGCAGGATTTCACCCGTACCGCTGCAAAGAGACAAGTGCGGACCATGCGCACCAACATGACCACTCTTACACAAATATAGATGACATTGCTACTTAGAAACATTCTGCCCAGCGACCGCAATGCCAATCCCCCCCTGCAAAAGTATCAGTTGGTCTGTGTCGTCCCGACATGGGTAAGTATGCATATGGTTCAACTGATTTCTGATACCATCTATTGTTTGCAAGGATCGCACCCACAAGACACCCAGTGGACCCGGAAAAGTCCAACAGGGCCCTGGGGTTTCCAGCTCTGGTTACGGGCCTCTATTAGTCCTACAGGGTGCCCGTACCCCCCCGGCAAGGTCACGTCATCATAGGTAAGTATGCACCTCCCCCAACTGATTTCTGATTTCATCTATTGTTTGCAGGGATCGTGCCTGCAAGACACCCAGTGGACCCGAAGAAGTCCAACAGGGTCTTGGAGTTGTCAAGCTCTAATTACGGGTCTCTGTCAGTTCTACAGAGTACCTGTCACCTCCAGCAAGGGCATCAGGCCCCCTACTAATCGAGCTTTCATCAAGAAGTACTGCGTCTCCAAGCAGGCGCAGGGCGAAACACCACAGCAGCCTGGGGATGGCCAGCAGCGGGCAACAGATGCACCGCCATCACCTCTAGAGTTCACCTCTGCTCACCCACAAAAAGGTTTGAGTATTGCCTACACCACATGGCCGACCAATAGGCGACCAAGTCCAAAGCCAAAGGTAAGCAAAGTACTAGGTCAGTGATCGACAAGTCATAAGGCATCCAGCTCAAGACGTTAAAGAAGCGCTACTAGGAGGCAACATAGTACCTTTTGAATCTATGCTTGTTATTTGATCACTTTTTATAGTAGGACGCACCTAGTTGCTCATGATCCTGGGAATTTAAATAAAACAAGCGCAAGCTCGGAAGGTAGTCATACCTCACAAAATATATATATGTATGTTTAGGTAGAAAGATACCTTAGATATGCATGTATGTAAACAAAAAATACTTCACAAAATATATATATGTATGTTTAGGTAGAAAGATACCTTAGATATGCATGTATGTAAACAAAAAATACTTCACAAAATATATATATGTATGTTTAGGTAGAAAGATACCTTGAATATGCATGTATGTAGCAAAAATACTTCACAAAATATATATATGTATGTTTAGGTAGAAAGATACCTTGGATGTGCATGTATAGAGCAAAAATACCTTACAAAACATATATATGTATGTTTAGGTAGCAAGATACCTTGGATATGCATGTACATAGCAAAAATACCTCACAAAAAATATACACATGTTTAGGTAGCAAAATACCTCATGAAAAAAAAAGAAAAAAAAACAAAACAAAAAAACAAACGAGAAAAAGAAATGAACAAATGAAAAAAAAAAGAGAAAAAAGAAAAATAAGTTGTCAAGCTGAAAAACCAACATGCTTTTGAAAAGAGATGACTTCCAACTTTTCTTTGAAAAAATTCACTGATCATAACTAGTTTTTGAAAAAAATGTGTGTACACCTGAAGGGTGAATGCTGTGAAATTTTCCCAGACGCCCAAAATGGACTCGGATGAATGCACAAATTGATAAAAGAGCATATTTTGGAAACATTGGGTTGACTAAAAATAGAGGAAATGAATCCTGAGCCCTAGCATCACATGACCATAAAAATTTGACACTTGAGTGTCCACATAGGTGCATGCATGACCAGTTTTGCATAAAGTTTCCAAATCATCATTTTTGCATTTGTGTCATGGAAATAATGTGGGGCATCCCTTTTTGTCCTTGAACCAAACCAAACCCTGACATGTATCATGCCTAGCCATTCTACAAGTCTTGAGCCAAAATCCTGACTCACCATAAACCTTGACCCAGGGTGAGAATGTCAATCCTTACCCCCGGAAGCAAAAAAAGAAGAGAAGGAAAATTTCCAATCAAAGAAAAAGAGAAGGAAAATTTCCAATCAAAGAGAAAGCAAAAAAAAGAGGGAAGGAAAATTTCCAATCAAAGGAAAAAAGGAAGCAAGAAAATTCCCAATCAAAGAGTGGGAGAAAGCGAAGAGAAAGGAAAGAAAATTCCAAGTCAAAAAAAAAAAAAGAATGGGAGAAAGTAAAAAAAGAAGAAAGCTCCTGGTCAAAGAAACCAGAAGAAATGTGCAGAGAGGTCTTTGGACCGAACAATATTTGAACAATACAAAATTGTCACCAAATGAACAAAAAGAAGGAAAGGAAACCACGACCTAAAATGGTCTTCCCCCATTAGTTGCCAACCAAAATCTTGTGCGCTAGCAACCTTTTTTTGCCCCGCACTAAACAAAAACAGAATAGGAAAAAGCCAACAAAAAATCAAATGCCAAAAACACACAAAAGCCAAAAAACCCATCAAAAGAACCCATTCCCAAGGGAAGTCCTATTGATCCATGGTCACGCATGTAATTTTTGATTTGATAGGAAATAATTTGCAAAGTCAAGTCAGGACATATCTATGGTTTGGAATTAGGATGAAACACTTACCTGTGCGAGATTGATACACTTTGAGTGGATTTCTTCTATTTTTGTTGAACCTAGTGTTTCCTCTAAATGGTCATTTAGAAACGAAATGCTAACATCCAAAATCTCATTTATGGCTATGGGGGATTTCATCAACATACTCTCCTTCCCCGGTAAACGCATTGTTCTTTTCACTAAAAAAAAAAAAGCATATGCTGCTCTAATCAGTTGGAATATTTGTCTCTTTACTAAAGCATGTTTGCATTTTTAGTGAAGAAAACACCAAGACTTTTTTAAGTCTCACAAGTTATCCAGAACTACGTAGGTCTGAGTTCCTCATTGGAGGATACGTAGGAGCAAAAGCCTCGCTTTTGTCGACCACACTGCTTTCTGTTACCATGACCCAAGAGCTGGTAGCCCTCGGAGACACCTTACGGTTATCCGCACCTCGAGTGTGATTGATAAGCGGAGGCCAATATGGTCATCTGCGCCCTTTCCGGAGATGTAGGCATCTTCTGGTGGAGACTTTTTCAAATCTCACAAGTTATCTAGAACTACGTAGGTCTGAGTTCCTCATTGGAGGATCCATAGGAGCAAGAGCCTTGCTTTTGTCGGCCGCCCCATAATCTTTGTCATACCTTACGGTTATCCGCACCCTTTTGTCATCCAGAGGCGGCGGGCCCGATGACACGCGGAGATACCTTACGGTTATCCGCACCCTTTTGTCATCCAGAGGCGGCGGGCCTGATGACATGCAGAGACTTACATAGTCTTCTGCACCTTTTGTTCCTCCGGGAACAACGAGTCATTTACATGCGGAGATTTTATGGTCACCCGCGACTCTCGTCAACCGAGAGGAACGAAATTAGTGTCATACCCTAATTTCATCCGGGGACCTTCGCTTGATGACATGCGACCTTTTTTTGGTCCTTGTGAGGTGCTTGGCACCCATCATTAGGCAATTTGTGAAATTCCGGGAACAACAAGTCATTTACATGCGGAAATTTTATGGTCACCCGCGACTCTCGTCAACCGAGAGGAACGAAATTAGTGTCATACCCTAATTTCGTCCAGGGACCTTTGCTTGATGACATGCGACCTTTCTTTGGTCCTTGTGAGGTGCTTGGCACCCATCATTAGGCAATTTGTGAAATTCCGGGAACAACAAGTCATTTGCATGTGGAGATTTTATGGTCACCCGCGACTCTCGTCAAATCGAGAGGAATGAAATTAGTGTCTTATCTTTACTTTCCTTTTATCTCCAATAAAAGACAAGTAAAGAGGGGCAACTGTCATACCCTAATTTCGTCCGGGGACCTTTGCTTGATGACATGCGACTTTTCTTTGGTCCTTGCAAGGTGCTTAGCACCCATCATTAGGCAATTTGTGAAATTCCAGGACATGCCGGAAAACCAAAAAATATTGATGCACAATCCGTAAGTTTCCGTGACACACCGGAAATCAAATGGAAGCATCGTTGCTTAATTAAGTGAGGTTCCGTAACATTCCGTAAGTCAAAAAGGGGATGATTATGTAATCCGCAAGGTTCCGTAACATTACGGAAAGAAAACAAGTATCGTTACGAAATTCGTAAGTTTCCGTAACTTTACGAAAAAAGAATCACAAAAAAAGGCAGAGGGAGATGTACTTAGTAAAAATGGGGGTGCAAATAGCACCCAGGCCCACTTGGGCACTCCAGAATATTCCTCCAGAAGGCTGTTGCTTCTAGAGGAAGCAACCTAGCTCGCCTGGGCGAGCTGAGCTCGCCTGAGCGAGTTGGGCGGCAACCACCTCCCCTATTTTGCTATAAATAGGGGAGGAAGTGAAGAAGAAAAGGGTTCAGCCCCTTAGGCACTTCTCTCTCTTTCGAATTTGCTTGGAAAAATTGTTTCCGTGAAGAAAATCTAAGCCGAGGCGCTTCCGAAACGTTTCCGTAACGTTTTCCGTGAAGAATTTCGCGAAGGTTTCGGCCGTTCTTCGACGTTCTTCATTCGTTCTTCATCGTTCTTCGATCTTCAACGGGTAAGTACCTCGAACCAAGCTTTTCGATTCATTCTATGTACCCGTAGTGGTCCACATTGTGTTTCGTGCATTTTTATTCTCGTTTTGTTTACTTTTTATACCCCCTCTTGACGTGCTTAAGCCATTTTACTTAAGTCATTTCTCGCTTAACTTAAAAATAAAATAAATTTCCACCGAACGTTTAAATTGTATTATCCGTTAACTTCGGTTAAAATAAATTCCGACCGTTCGGTCGTGCCGTAACCACGTTGGAAATAAAAAAAAGAGGTAAAAAATAATATAATAATAAAAAAAAATCTTTTAGCAAAATAAAGCGGAAAATCAATCGGACGTTTTCTCTTTGGGATTTCTCATTCTTAATCGAATTGATTAATAACTAAAGTGAAACTAAGGCGAAAATCAACTCGCCTAGTCAAGCTCGTCCATAAAAATAGGCTTTTGAAGTTTGTCATTTCAATTTCTCACTAAGTAAAATGGATCATTTTTAAGGTCCAACGCCTTAAAATGATCACCACTTAAGTAAAAAAGAATCACTTGATAAGAAAGAACTACGTAGGTCTGATTTTCTCATCCCAAATTGAGGAATACGTAGGAGAACAGGGAAACACCCTTGTCGACCACAAAAAAGAAAAAATATAAAAGGGTATAAAGGATATAAGGACATAAAAGGGAACGTAAAAATCAAAGTCATGTTTGCACATTCGATTAAAGGTTGTCGTCCCTTGGGACGGACGTGTGGGGTGCTAATACCTTCCCCGTGCATAAATACAACTCCCGAACCTTTCACTTAAAAGCTCGTAGATCGCGTCTTTTCCGGTTTTTCTGACGTTTTCCTCAAATAAATGTTGGTGACGACTCCGCGCGTATTCCTTTCGTGGAACACGCATCCCGTGAGTCACGCGTCGCCCTCCCGCCGAAGGGTAGGTTGCGACAACTAGTAACATACTTCTTGATGAAAATATGAACCCAAAAATTTCAGATTTTGGAATGGCAAGAATGTTTACACAACAAGAATCTGCATCAAATACCAACAGGATTGTTGGGACATAGTGAGCTTGCTAAACTTTTTATTCCAAGTGTTGTTGATCAATATATACATAAATTGTATTTTGTCATGTTATAAATTAAATTATCTTGCAGTGGCTACATGTCTCCAGAATATGCCATGGAAGGAACTTTCGCTACAAAGTCGGATGTCTATAGCTTTGGAGTTCTGCTGCTGGAAATTGTTAGTGGAAGAAAAAACACTAGCTTTTATGATGATGACCGTCCATTAAACCTAATAGGACATGTATGTGAAATTAGCCTCACTGAGTTACTTATTTGGTGTAATATTCTCTGGCTTATTAATTTGAATAAGATTCTAACAGGTATGGGAATTATGGAAAGATGGCAAATGTCTTCAATTAGTGGATCCATCATTAAATGAGTTGTTTGATCGCGATGAAGTGCAAAGGTGCATTCATGTTGGTCTCTTGTGCGTTGAACACTATGCAAATGATAGACCCACAATGTCTGACATTATATCAATGTTGACAAACAAGAGTGCAACAGTGTCCTTACCTCAAAGACCAGCATTCTATGTTCAAAGAGAGATCCTTGATGAAAATTTATCTTCTACAGATTTGTGTACTACTTCTACCGTAGAAATTGCTACTTCTTTGGAAATAAATCAGGGTTAATTATTTACGTATTAATTGTTATTACCGAACTAGACAAATATGATGCGTTACGCAGGTTTATAAATAATTTTAAAAAAATTAAATAAATTATTTGTTTGATAAATCAAATTTTAAAATATAATTGTCAATGATATCTTATATTATTTTTTGTTAAAAGAGATAAAAAAATTACATATAAATTAAGATATTTTTTATTTATCAATATATTTATAATGAAATATTTTAAAATTTGAGGTTGATTATTCAACTAAAGTTGATTAATGTGAACATAAAAGTAAGTGCTATATATAAATTTTATAAGAATAATATAATAATAAAGTGAAATTGACATAATAAAACAGTTAAAAAATATATTTAATGAAAGAAAAAAATCAATCATAATGGTAAAACACATAAAAATGATGCGAATAAAATATAAAAAAATTGTTCATTTAAATAAAATTTTTGTATTTATTTTCTTTTGTTGGTGACCTGTTGTTGAATTTTATTTTCTTTTGTGTGCTTTTTTTTAAACTTTTTATGAGATTGAATAAACTTCATTTGATGATGAAGATGCATCTTTTTACTTCTTGGATACTTGTAGCTTTGAGCTTTTACTTATGAGAGATTGTTTTTTTTTCACATTTTTCTTTAATGAACTTTCTTCTTCTTCTTTTGACGATGAAGATGCATCTTTTGACTTGTGACAATTTATTTATTCGCCTTTTTTCTTAATGGACTTTGTCAAATTTGATAAACTTTTTCATTAGATGATGAAGATGCACATTTTGACTTGTTGGATGCTTGTAGCTTTGTGCTTTTACTCATAATTAGTTTTTCATCTCACTCATTTGATGATATTTGTCGTGGTGAAGTGGACTCCTTTTTTAGTAAAATTATTAATTAGTGGACAAAATTATTAATATTTTGTAAAAGAAGTAAAAATGTAAATAAATTATAAACATGGTTACTTGTTTAATTAATTTCTTTGAGGAGATGATCATGCTAAATGATATTTTTTGGGATAAAAGTCCTTGTCATGATATAGGTTTGAAATCCTTCCTTCAAGTTGTGAGCTTGATTTCAAAATTAAAAGTGTGTTTGCAAAGGGTATACATGAGGGTATGTCAACCTTATTTGCATTCTGGGTATGAATGAGTTCAGATGTTATTGTGTTTAAAATTTGTTGTGCATCTTCTTCGAACATTGTGAATGTTGCTATACTGGTATCATCAGAGACTTTCCATTGTATCTTGAACTTAAAAAAGATTTTAAAAATTGTAATATTTATTTAATTGTTATAAAAAATAATTCATTATATACAAATTTCAAATCTTTGTTGGTACTTGGATGGTTGTTTGCATTCTCTACAAGTGTATTGATTTCCCTCTTTTGTAACTTTCTTTTGGCATTTCTCACATGCAACATAAGTTCAACCAAACGTATCGTAGATGTCATTGACTTATCCTATTATTTTATATATGTTAAAACTAAGAAAAAAATCAAGTATTATTGAATATTATGAATATGAAGGTCATGGTAGGTTAGCATACATGTGATTTTGATACCCATTTCATGGACATTATATATTGCAAAAATCTAGCTTCTATTTTTTGACATTCTCTTGTCAAGATCAATGTTTGCAGAACTTGAAGAAGATAGTTCTTTGATTAGATGTTGCTCCATTTTTTTTTCAAAGTAGTTATTCAGAATAAAATTTATAATTTTTTAACTACATCAATCAAAGAATTAGAATAAACTAATGATTTTGGTTTTTGAATGTTACAAAATGTGTATAATAAAATAAAATAATAGAAGGAAGTTCATTTTACCCTATCTTGAAATTTACAAAATCTGGATTGTCTAGGTTGATATAGATATTTGTACTTGAAGTTGAGTTGATTGAATACTCATTTGAAAAAAATTTATTAAAATATAATTGTTAGTAAATTAAAATTATTATAGTAAACAAAATAAAAAAAAATTATTGTAAGCAAATAGTATGATATACACATAATTGAATTAAAATTATTTATTTATTAAATAAGTTGAAGTAAAAATAATAATTAAGATAGTAAAGAAACATCTCAAATAAATAAATAAATATCAAATTAAATAAACATGTTAATATAAAAATAAAGAGATAGGAAATTATGGGTCAATTTTTATTCAAATGTTATTTAAAGATTATATATATATATAAATATATATATATATATATATATATATATATATATATATAAAACTTAATATAAAAATTAAATTTAGAAAAATAATTTCAATTTTCATAGTGAAATGACATATGGCAATCATTTAATGTAAACATTAAGTATAATTTAACCATCCATTTATCTAGTTATCCTTATTTTTATCCAAATTATCTATCTATATATATATATATATATAAAGAAAAGAAAAGATATGTTTTTTTGATGTTATGTTTGTTCACAAAGTAACTTTAATAACTTTAATAACTCTAGTTATCCTTTGTTAGGAGAACACAAGGAAGAACCTACAAAATAAAGAACTCTAACACTCAAGTAAGTACACGAGTGAGTCGAGAATGAAATTAAAGGGTGAGATATAACCTGATATTTATAACATGGGATAGGAGCTTCAGGTCCTTGATTGTAGAGACTATTACTGTAGTGTAACATTTCTTGTAGATAATTTTTAGTTTGTAGATAATAGCTAGGAGATAAATAGTAGCTTATATATAGATAATTAAGTACCCGCTTCATCTTCATAAAAGAATTGTAACAATATCATTAATATTCAAATATTGAGGTATTTAGTAATAACTTGTCGATCCAGTAGCCTCCCTGCTAAGGATGTTGTGTTCGTGCTCTTATGTTAGGACTGATGTTCAAACTTGAGCGTCACATCATTGTACACCTCAACTTTGTGAACCCCAGTCATTACATGTACCAATTAGAAAACAAAATCTAGATATCGGCTTATGCTTTGCAGGTTAAGAAAATGTTGGTTGTATTTTGAGGATAGTAGAATTACATAAATAAAAAACAAAAACATTATATTGAATTAATACCTACATTAAATTGAGTTATAGAGGACATCAAGCAAGAAGCGCAACCTTGAGTTACTAAAAAAAAGGCCATCAATGGGTACTGGTTTCACCTTTGACTGATTTTGTTTTGGATCCCGGTGCCTTTAGTCTTGAATGGGAACCCAAGGGACAAGAACTGGTCATAAGGAGACGCGGAAAAGTTTGTTGGCGAAGTGGGAAACTGAGAAACAATAGATTTGAGTATATTCCGGAGGAAGCACAACGCATGTTGAAGTACACTATTGTGTCTAATGGGGATGAAGACTCCTTCTCTTTCAACTCTACGAATGACAAGCTTACACCACGGTGGTTTTTGGGGAAAGTGGGCGGTTATCTTGCAACGGAGGATATGTAAAGGCTGATCTGTGTTATGGATATACCAACAATGGAGGGTGCCAAAGATGGCAAGATTTACCAAAGTGTAGGAATCCTGGCGATTTGTTTGTGAAAAAGACTCTTGTCCCCGATTATGAAAGTGTAAGTTACGAAACAAATCCGGCTTTTGGCTACAGTGATTGTGAGGCCAGTTGCTGGAGCAATTGTAGTTGCGATGGATTCAGAGCATTCTGGAGGAATGAAACTGGATGTAAATTCTATCATTGGAATTCATCGAAAAATTATGTTGTTGACACTAGTGTTGCTGGTGTAGAGTTTTACATGCTGGAGAACACAGGCAACATAACCCCACATAACGGTAAGTCGAATGTCAAATTCCCTGTGGATTTTGTTTTTGGACTACTTCCATAGTACTACTATACTGATATATATGCAAAATATCTTCGGTTTAACTGTGCATTTGATTCCTTTAATTTACACCATGATTTTGGTCATCTTAATTATTTTTCAAGCCAATTGAATTCTTATATTTTTATTTAGCAAATTTGCTTTTACTATGAATTGTTAAAATGTTTTATTCTATCAACTTTTAAGGTTTTTGTTTTGAGTTGTTAAATTAAACGTTGATTGATCTTTGTTCTCAAACTATTTTTTTGCTTCATTTTTTATTATTACCGTCAAATTTTTTTGTTAAATGATGATATGATAATTGATTTGTGACAATTAAATGATTACATAACAATTGATTTGTTACATATATTGTGAATTCTTAAAGATGATTTTGTTTGATGAAGTAAAATAATGTTATTTTTGTGATTCCTCTACATACATATAATTAAGAAAAACATATAAAAAATATGAAATTTTGTTAAATCAATTTTATTCATGTCACCTAAACAAATTCACATGGTTAAAAAAGTCACATCCGTTTTACTTTTACCAAATAAAACTTGAGTGAATAGGCAATTTAGTCCCTGAGATTGTACCTATTTTGCATATTAGTCCTTAACTTAATATTAAATTCAAAATAGTCCCTATCTTTGCATAAGTGTTGCAAAATAGTCCTTCCGTTAAATTTTAAAGTAACGCCGTTAGTGAGGTCAATTTTAGTGTCACGTGGACTATCCACGTGGATGACGTGACATGACACGTGGACGTGCCTGATGCCACGTCATTTGATGATAACAAAATGAGTAAATAGACAATTTAGTCCCTAACTTTGTACCCCTGTTGCATATTAGTCCCTAACTTAATGAAAAATTCAAAATAGTCCCTATCTTTTACATAAGTATTGCAAAATAGTCATTCCGTTAAATTTTAAAGTAATGTTGTTAGTAAGTTCAATTTTAGTATCACGTCATTTGATGATGATAGAATGAGTGACTTCTTCAAATTTGATGGTTTTAAACCAATTGAGACATATATACGAAAAAGAACTCACACACACTTGCACAAATAAAAAGAACCAAAAATTCACAACAACAACCTTATCTCTGTAGCTGTCAACACCAATGGGCGAGGTCTGCATAACCATTCTCTTTTCCTCTTTTTTTTTACTTCAATTATCATCAATGTATCATCCTGGGTTCTGATTTTTTGTGTGTTTTGAATAGGAAGAGAAAAAACCAGAGGAAAACAAAGTGGAGGAGAAAAAAGCAAATGAAGAAGAAAAGAAAGAAGAAGAGAAAAAACCAGAAGAATCAAAAGATGACAAGGAATCCAAGGAGGAATCTGCGCTGCCAGAAATCGTGCTAGGCACAACCTTTGCAATACATGGACACTTTAAGCATGATTTCTGGCATCTTTTAAGTTAGGGACTATTTTGCAACACTTATGCAAAAGATATGGACTATTTTGAATTTTTCATTAAGTTAGGAACTAATATGCAACATGGGTACAAAGTCAGGGACTAAATTACCTATTTACTTGTTTTGTTATCATCAAATAACGTGGCATCAGCACGTCCACGTGTCATGCCACGTCATCCTTTAGTGTCACGTGGATAGTTCACGTGGCACTAAAATTGACCTCACTAACGGCATTACTTTAGAACTTAACGGAAGGACTATTTTGCAACACTTATGCAAAGATAGGGACTATTTTAAATTTAATATTAAGTTAGGGACTAATATGCAAAATGAGTACAATCTCAGAGACTAAATTGTTTATTCACTGAATAAAACTTATAAAAATCATCTCCGACTCAAAACAAGGTCATCCAAGTTTACAAAAAATCTCAAGTTAAGCAGCAAAATAAAATAAATTAAAATAACATGTTGGGAATATCATGCAATTAAAATAAGCATCGTCTTAGAATGTTTACTTTCAAAGACGGTGTTGATGTAAGTACCGTGTTAGAACACCAACTTTCAAAGATAGTGCTTACGTCAGTACCGTCTTTGAATTTAAATATTATTTTTAATTATTGATATTTTTTTCTGCTTGATATCCCATCAGAAAAAATATAAATAATTAAAAATAATTAATATTAGCATGATTGTAATTAATATTAATAGTAAAATTTATTTTTTAAATAAATATTTAAATGATAGATTAAATCAAAATAAGAGATTTATGTATTATTTATATTTAATTTATCATTTAAATATTAATTTTATAAATAAATTTTAATATTAATTACAAGAGATTAAGAAAATAAAAATTCCTAAGACAATTTCATACAAAATATAAGTTATTATAATTTTTTATAAAAAGTTATTATAATTCCTAAGACAAATTTCTAAAATTAAATAATTATTTTTTAGAAAAATTCAGAGGACCAAGTACCTTGTCTTTGACAGGATCGATGATATTATCTCTTACAACATAGACAAAGAGAAGCTGAAAAAACAAAAAAACACTAGATGAAAAAATATTTAAAAATTCAACAAATTCGTATTTATAGATTTTTAACTTAAATTTAAAAAAACAAAAAAATACTACATGAAACTAACTAATGTAAGTCATGAAATATTTTTTAAACAAGTAAGAATGAGAGCAAATTGCACTAGCAAATCATACCGAAGAAATGTAAAATGGTAAAATGTAGCTAATTAAGAACCTTGATGCAGTTGCATCACAAGGAGGGGTTTGTTGGGTTCTTATTTTCCCTAATCACCACACCATGATTTCCCTTTGTAATTTCAATTTGTTCACCAAGAGCTACCTGGAGTCTCCAAAGCTGACATTCAAAAATTTTAAGCATGCTAACGAAGGAAAACAAAGTTATTGACTTATTTTTGTTCCTAATATTGAACAAAGAACATAAGGAAATGAAACCTATGCATATTATTTCAAACATACTACACAAGGTCATATTCATCTATATGCATAGACAAATAGACCTGAATATGCTACACAATATATATATTATAAGAATTGGCATCACCTCCTTAGCAAGTTCCTTTTTTGGCATTTTCTTAACAATCTCAGGAGGATAACCAGAAAATGTATTATACCTGTGCAGTGGGAAGTCAAAATGTACCAAGATCATTAGAAACAACTACAAGGTGAACATAAAACAATAAAATTGAAACTAGCTTAATGTATCACGAGCAGAGGCAAAAAAGAATGTCTTCATATAGTATAGAACTTGTACAGTATATATTATAGTCAAACAAATCTAGTGTCACTGTCAAACGGGAAAAAGAAAAACAGAAACCTACTATTCTGGTACTTAAAAGATAAAATGTCAGCCCAAATTGTTTCCCATGTTAAATATTTCACTTGAGTACTTGATTGATTTTACTCATCTCAATTTGGTCTATCCATAATTCCGTACACCCTATGTATATGGCAAGACTTTAAAAAAATAATAAAAAAAGAACAAACTCGATCAGACCAATAAAATAAGACTTACTGAAAATTAAGCACTCACAAGCAAGCCAGATGAATTGACTAGAGACATTGTCGTGGATATGAATGAGACAGCATTCATGTTATATTGTTTGATGGTACACGCCAAAATAGTAATAAAATGAAATGAGGATTACCCAATTACTCCCTCATGGTATAGTTGTGCTTGTTCTTCCCGATTCCCTATCAATTAACCACCAACCTAATAATCTGATTGCATGAATTGTCAGAAGTCAAATGTGATTACAGCATAGTACATGCATATGGTAATTCAACAAGATCACAACTTCCCTTTTTGAAAACTTTGAGCCAAATTAGATTTGTCACCTCCAATGAAAATAGTGGTAAAACTAGTAAGGAGAAATATTCAGATTAATCCCTTGAAGTTTGGAGATATTATGGTCAGTTTGTGCACTAAACTAATCAGAGCATCTTTTTGAAAAATTTGAGCCCAATAGATATTGGATTTGCATCTGAAGTCATGGTAGTTGCATCTAAAGTCATAGTAGTGGCAGAAGCACAAGTTTCTCCCCTAATTTAGATGCAGATAACATTACCCTAGCTCCTTGCAGTAGGAAAATGGGAGAGAAACTAACTGGAAGTTTCCTTTTAAACATATTTCTAATTATTTTTTAATACATAGTCATACGTACGTATGCTTTCCTTGCAGAGTTGCAGTATATGCTTGGCAACATTGTGTCATTATGACAATTGGCAATTAAAGAAATCACTGGCCTGTTGAATGGAAGAAAAAAAATAAGAAAAAGCAATTAGATGGAAATAAAAAAAATGAGATTCCACACTCAATGGATTGTGTGCATTACATAAGTTAATTCCCTTCATTAGGAAGCTGTTGGATAAAGGACATCTGTATAGCCATATACAATTTGTCGAGAGAGATTTTCACCACAATAGAAGGAAAAGTATGATCATGCATGTTGTGGCAGGTGAAACTTCCCAACGAGGGGTCTGCATAATTGATTCTTGGCTTCACTAATGTGCCATGTGCAGGGGTATTCACTTGCTACCACCTTTGCTATTCTATATATATATGCTTTTGCACCATTCGGCCAAATCATAGGACAAGAAAAATAATAAAGCCAAAGGTAGGTAGTTATAAAAAAAAAAAAATTAGCATCAATTTTTTTTTATTTTAAAAAAAGCAAGAATAAAAGAAAAATGTTCCATAAGGTCAAACTTTGAAGCCCCTTGGATTCCAAAGTATTTGAAAGTAATAATAGAAAGCAACGATAGAAAAACCGAGAAAGAATTAAGTACCAAAATGTGAAAAATAATAGCTCAGATATTAGCAGGGAATGTGATGTGAAGTAGCTAGAATAGAAGAGTTACTTTAATCCTAAACCTATGGATTTATTAAAATCTAAAAATACTAATATTAATACATCACCAAGTTACCTACCTCTGTAGAATCACAAATGTAATAATTATTAATTAATTAATTTACCACCCCAGAAAAATAAAAGGTCTTGTGGTGTTTTAAGAAGCTAAAAGTGGATTACCTTACTATGAAGCTCATTGTTGATGTTGGTAGTGATACCAGATTATCCTATTCTTACTATTAGCTTCACACACCATGCAGTACCCCACATTATATGGCCTCAGAGGTATACTAATATTATCTGTCTTAAACTTCAAATTCAGTTTCTTTCTTTCGGTAATTAATAATATTACTGTTGTCTCTGATCATATATTATATAGGTGGCAAGAATCACTGGCTATGAGGGTGCACACGCTAATATATCGTTATGTGGTGTTATTCTCTTTTGTTCTATTCGCCAGTTATTTACCCTTCAATGATAAAGACATTAAGACTTTATATGTAAAGGTAATTCTTGTCACAACCTACCCTTCGGCGGGAGGGCGACGCGTGACTCGCGGGATGCGTGTTCCATCAAAGGAATACGCGCGGAGTCGTCACCAACGTTTATTTGAGGAAAACGTCGGAAAAACCGGAAGAGACGCGATCTACGAACTTTTAAGTTGAAAGGTTCGGGAGTTGTATTTACGCACGGGGAAGGTATTAGCACCCCACACGTCCGTCCCAAGGGACGGCAGCCTTTAATCGAATGTGCAAACGTGACTTTGATTTTTACGTCCCCTTTTATGTCCTTATATCCTTTTTATATTTTTTCCTTTTTTGTGGTCGACAAGGGTGTTTCCCTTTGCTCCTACGTATTCCTCAATTTGGGATGAGAAAATCAGACCTACGTAGTTCTTTCTTATCAAGTGATTCTTTTTTACTTTAAGAAGTGATCATTTTAAGGCGTTGGACCTTAAAAATGACCCATTTTACTTAGTGAGGAAATGAAATGACAAACTTCAAAAGCCTATTTTTATGGACAAGCTTGACTAGGCGAATTGATTTTAGCCTTTAGTTTCACTTTAGTTATTAATCAATTCGATTAAGAATGAGAAATCCCAAAGAGAAAACGTCCGATTGATTTTCCGCTTTATTTTACTAAAAGATGTCTTTTTGATTATTATATTATTTTTTACCTCTTTTTGATTTCCAATGTGGTTACGGCACGACAGAACGGTCGGAATTCATTTTAACCGAAGTTAACGGATAATACAATTCAAACGTTCGGTGGAAATTTATTTTATTTTTAAGTTAAGCGAGAAATGACTTAAGTAAAATGGCTTAAGCACGTCAACAGGGGGTATAAAAAGTAAACAAAACGAGAATAAAAATGCACGAAACACAATGTGGACCACTACGGGTACATAGAATGAATCGAAAAGCTTGGTTCGAGGTACTTACCCGTTGAAGATCGAAGAACGATGAAGAACGAATGAAGAACGTCGAAGAACGGTCGAAACCTTTGCGAAATTCTTCATGGAAAACGTTACGGAAACGTTTCGGAAGCGCCTCGGCTTAGATTTTCTTCACGGAAAAAATTTTTCCAAGAAAATTCGAAAGAGAGAGAAGTGCCTAAGGGGCTGAACCCTTTTCTTCTTCACTTCCTCCCCTATTTATAGCAAAATAGGGGAGGTGGTTGCCGCCCAGCTCGCCCAGGCGAGCTCAGCTCGCCCAGGCGAGCCAGGTTGCTTCCTCCAGAAGCAACAGCCTTCTGGAGGAATATTCTGGAGGGCCCAAGTGGGCCTGGGTGCTATTTGCACCCCCATTTTTACTAAGTACACCCCCCTCTGCTATTTTTTGGTGATTCTTTTTTCGTAAAGTTACGGAAACTTACGAATTTCGTAACGATACTTGTTTTCTTTCCGTAATGTTACGGAACCTTGCGGATTACATAATCATCCCCCTTTTGACTTACGGAATGTTTACGGAACCTCACTTAATTATGCAACGAAGCTTCCATCTGATTTCCGGTGTGTCACGGAAACTTACGGATTGTGCATCAATATCTTTTTGGTTTTTCGGCATGTCCTGGAATTTCATAAATTGCCTAATGATGGATGCCAAGCACCTCACAAGGACCAAAGAAAGGTCGCATGTCATCAAGCAAAGGTCCCCGGACGAAATTAGGGTATGACAATTCTCACTAAATGTTTCTATTCTATTGGCTGATTATTTACCCTTCAATGATAAAGACATTAAGACTTTATATGTAAAGGTAATTATCCCTAAATGTTTCTGAACCTAATTAATGTTGGTTAGCATAAGTGCATAACATAGTACATTTATCTGTTACTCTGGAACTCATGATATCTGAGCACTGAGCAATTCTATCATGAGCAATTGAATATAGTGTTTATGTAGTACAAGTACGATCAATCATAAACTCAACACCGACACCTCCCCAACATGTTCATTATATATGTTGTGTATGTGTTATGTGTTATGTGTTGTGTCTCTATAAGAATGTGTTTTTTAGTTGTATATACAACCTGATGGGAAAAAGAAAGATAGAAATAAATGATAACTCTTAATAGTGTTTGTGTTATGGAAGTGATGAAGAACAAACAAGAACAGCAGCAACAGAAGCAGCAGAAAGCTATGTCATACACACAGAGTTTTGAAGAGAAAAAGAAAGAGAGAAAGATGAGGAACAACACATAGTTTTACATGATTCACCCTTGATCAAGGCTACATCCACGGGAGGGAAACAAAAAGCTTTTTATTACTAATGCAATATACAAGTGGAAGCTGTTAAAAATACAGGCCATCCTTGCCTTATATAAGCAGAGGACAAAACAAAAAATAACAGAATAAACTTCCATATGGATTTTGGTCACAACCCAACAATTCACCACCTTGAATTAACATCTATATAAGACACAAACTGCACCCTCCAAGCATACATGAACTTAACCCCAACAATCTACATTGAGCAAGCTTAAACAGTGATCAAACTTGCTCTTTGGAACTGACTTTGTGAACCTTAATTCTTCTTTCTGACCGAATGAAGTGATATCTAACATCTATATGATTGGTTCTATCATGATGAACCTGATCCTTGGCCAAGTAGATAGCACTAAGGTTGTCACAATAGATGTTAGCATATTCTTGATTAATTCCGAGATCATTTATCAGACCTCTCAGCCAAACCCCTTCCTTTGCAGCTTCAGTAAGAGCCATATATTCAGCCTCAGTAGTTGAGAGGGCAACGAAATGTTGAAGTGTTGCCTTCCAACTCACCAAGCAGCCACCAAGGGCGTAACCATACCCTGTTAGGGACCTTCTCTTGACAAGATCAACAACAAAATCAACATCAGAATAGCCAGTGAGACAGCAATCTGAGTTAGATCCATAGATCAACCCTACATCTGCAGTCCCTTTAAGATATCTGAAAATTCTCTTCACAACCTTCTAATGTTCCTTCTGAGGTTGGTTTAAGAACCTACTAACCATGCTAATAGCATAAGTAAGGTCAAGTCTAGTGCAGACCATGGCTTACATGAGACTGCCAACAACACTTGGGTATGGAACCTTTGACATATAGTCCTGATAAGCCTGAGCTTGAACCTTTATCATAGCAGACAACTTCTCTTTTTCTGAAAGGGGAGTGCTGATAGGTTTAGAATCAGCCATTCCAAACCTCACAAGTATCTTCTGAATGTAATCCTTTTGAGACAAAAATAGTCTTTTCTGGGTTTTGTCCCTATAGATCTCCATTCCTAAGATTTTCTTTGTAGCCCCTAGATCTTTCATATCAAATTCACCACTCAGGAGGATCTTCAGATTTTGTATATCACACATTCTTTTTGTTGCAATAAGCATGTCATCTATATAGAGTAGAAGATAGATCATTGATCCATCCTCCACCTTGTTGTGATAAGCACAACAGTCATAGAGACTTCTCTTGAATCCTTGGTTGGTGATAAAGCTGTCAAACCTCATGTACCATTGCCTTGGAGATTGTTTCAATCCATACAAGGACCTCTGCAGTTGACAAACATACCTTTCTTTTTCTTGAACTTCAAACCCTTCAGGTTGTTTCATTAGAATATTTTCTTCCAATCTTCCATGGAGAAAAGCAGTCTTGAAATCAAGTTGTTCAAGTTCCAAATCTTGGTTTGCCATTATAGCAAGCAAAACCCTGATGGATGTATGTCTGACCACAGGTGAAAAGATTTCGATGAAATCTACTCCTTCTTTCTAGCTGAATCCCTTGGCAACTAACCTAGCCTTGTATCTTATCCCTTCCTTTTCTGAAAGACCAGGTTTCCTCTTGAATATCCACTGGCAACCTACCACATGTCTTCCTTTAGGTAGTTCAACAAGTTCTAGGTTTGATTCTTTCACAAAGATTCCATTTCCTCTTTCATAGCTGACAACCAATTTTCAGCTTCAGGATGATTGATAGCTTCTTTGTAGGTGGCAGGTTCACTTGAATCTATTTCTTCAACTGCATGTAATGCATAGGCAGCCATGTCTTCAAAGCCGTATCTCTTAGGAGGCTTAATGACCTTCTTAGATCTCTAACTGATTCCAGGATTAACCTGTGCAAGCTCGGGTTCAGCATTCTGATGAGGCTCATTTGCACTGGAATCTTCTGATTGCTCACCTTCTTGAAGAACAGGAGATGTATCTGTATAACCCCCCTTTTTTGAGTCTTTGGCTGTAGATTCTACATCTTTTTCTTGAGGAGAGTGGCAGCTCTGTGTTCCAGCAATTGGAACCTCAATTTTTGGATGGAGCATATGTGATTCATAAAAAATTACATCTCTGCAGAGAAAAACTTTCCTTTCAGAGGGTGACCAGATCCTATAACCTTTCACCCCATCACCATAACCAATGAACAGACCCTTTCTTGATCTAGGTACCAGCTTTCCTTCATTGACATGATAATAAGCATTGCAACCAAATACTCTTAAACTTGAGTAGTTTGCTGTTTCTCCATTCCATATTTCAATAGGAGTTTTAAGTCCTATAGCAGTAGAGGGTGTTCTATTGATCAGAAAACAAGTTGTATTGATAGCTTCTCCCCAAAAACTTCTGTTGAGACCAACATTAGATAATAAGCATCTTGTTCTTTCCAGAAGTGTTCTGTTCATTCGTTCAGCAACTCCATTTTGCTGAGGAGTGTTCCTAACAGTAAGTTGTCTAGCAATTCCTTCATCTTTGCAGAATTTGTTAAATTTTATCGAGCAAAACTCCAAGCCATTATCAGTTCTGAGTCTTTTAACTTTCCTTTCAATTTGTTTTTCAATCAGTGCCTTCCATTCTTTGAAGCATTTGAAAGCTTGACTCTTCTGAATCATGATGTAGATCCATGTCATCCTTGAGTAGTCATCAATTATGGACAGAAAATACCTTCCACCACCTAGTGAAGGTACTCTTGCAAGCCCCCAGCAGTCAGCATGAATATAAACAAGAGTTCCTTTGGTGGTATGAATTGCTTTAGGAAATTTAATCCTATGTTGCTTGCCGAAAACAAAGTGCGCACAAAATTTAAGTTCATCCAGTTTCTGATTTCCCAATAGCTGTTGTTTTTGAAGTATCATCATACCTTTCTCACTCATATGACCTAGCCTCATGTGCCACAATTGAGTTAAGTCAGATATGCTCTTATTGGATCTTGATGCATCAGCTACTAGACCATCATCAATACATGTTGTACCTTGAAGTATGTAGAGATTACCCCTCTTTATGCCTTTCATCACCATTGTAGAGCCTTTCTGAATTTTCATGACCCTATTTTTAGTGTTGCATTTGAACCTTTTTCCATCCATAATACCTATGGAGATTAGATTCTTCTTCAGCTCTGGAACATGTCTAACTTCAGTGAGTGTTCAGATAATTCCATCCTGCATCTTGATTTTTATTGTGCCAATTCCAACTGTCTTGCATGAGACATCATTTCCCATGAAGACATTTCCACCCAATATCTCTTCATAGGTGTCAAACCAAGTTTTGTTAGGACACATATGAAAGGAACAACCAGAGTCTAATATCCACTGATCTTCAGAATGTTGGTGATGATCAACAGCTAAGAGAACAAGCTCATTTTCAGATGTGGAACCTTCCTTGGCAACAACAGCAGATGGTTTGCCCTTTTTCTTAGGACAATCTTTCTTCCAGTGACCTGGCTCCTTACAGTAGTTACAGATGTCCTTTGGGTTGACATGAGTCTTCTTCTTTCCTTTAAACACCTTTTTCTTGATGTTCTTGTTAGAGTTTGAGACCACAAGACCTGATCCATTCGATTCTTCAGAATTTCCAGGTGCTTTAGATCGATGTTCCCTTGAGTATAAGCCGGATTTCACCTTTTCCATGGTGACACATTCCTTACCAACACTAAGAGAATTGACAAAGCTCTTATATGATGGTGGTAGAGAGGCTAATAGAATCATGGCAAAATCTTCATCCTCTATCTTAACATCTATATCTCTTAATTCCATCAAAATAGAAATTAATTCATCAAGATGATCCTTAAGAGATGTACCTTCTTTCATATGTAAACCAAACAGACGCCTCTTCAAGAAGAGCTTGTTGCAGATTGACTTGGTCATATATAGCTTTTCCAACTTGAACCATAAGCCACTTGCAGTTTCTTCATTTGCAACCTCATACAAAAATTCATCAAACAAGGAAAGCAAGATTATGGAGTGGGCCTTTTCTTCTTGTTCCGCAAGTTCTTCAGTCTTTGAAATAGAGGCCTTTTCTTTTGATTAAGAAGCCACTTCTTTCTTCACAGATGCAGAAGCAACAGGAGCCCAAACACGGTTTTCCTTCAACAAAGCACGCATCTTGATGCGCCACAGATTGAAACTGCTCTTTCCATTGAATTTCTCAATCTTGATTGTGTTTGACATGATTTCTTGAGTGTTCTTGATCACAGTGAAGCAGCGAAAGAACCAAAAACAAGACTTCCACAGCTTGATCTTCGTATTCAGACGAGAATCTTGAATTCCCTTGATCGCAACTTGATCTCTTGATACCAGTTTATTATGGAAGTGATGAAGAACAAACAAGAATAGCAGCTACAGAAGCAGCAGAAAGCTATGTCATACACACAGAGTTTTGCAGAGAAAAAGAAAGAGAGAAAGATGAGGAACAACACTCAGTTTTACGTGGTTCACCCTTGATCAAGGCTACATCCACGAGAGAGAAACAAAAAGCTTTTTATTACTGATGCAATATACAAGTGGAAGCTGTTAAAAATACAGGGCATCCTTGCCTTATATAAGTAGAGGACAAAACAGAAAAATAACAGAATAAACTTCCATATGAATTTTGGTCACAACCCAACAGTTTGTGATGTTAAACCTATAATTATCCAAAATTAAACTCAGTACACGGGATGGAATTCTACCTTAGTTTTCGAATTACAGTTCCAAGGATTAGTAAACTGCGATTTATGTGGCCACCTTCTCTCAATCTTGTGCTTTCTGTCATTGCTTGAGAAGCACGCTCACTTCCTGCTAGATCAACAAATTTTTTTACAAAGAAACCAACTCAATTACTTAGAAATAAAAAATGAGAAGAATTATCTGAATTACTTAGTAATTTAATGATAAAATAAATACCAACTCAATTACTTACAACAAATTCTCTGTCTTTATGTTGAAAGCAACAACAAATTGTCAAAATTTCAGCCACAATGAAAGAACATCATCCATTTCACTGTAAGGTGAAACCAGGATTTGAATGGTTTTATACCTTCTCTATGTATTCATATATGCCCCTTACAACATATTCAGTAATTCCAGACATGGTGTATGTCTTTCCACTGCTTGTTTGCCCGTATGCAAAAATGCTAGCTGAGATTATGTTTCAATTTCACCAATGAGAAAGAGAAACCCCTTAAAGCCAACACAACAATGTACATATTAACACAATCAAGAATTATAGAAAAAAGATTACCCACAGGAATTATGATATAAATAAATAAAAAATCCATAAAAATAAGTTAAAGAGAAAATCCATAACATAGTACATTTATATGTTACAACATATTCAGTTAAATAAAAAATCTCTAACTACTGCAAGAGCAACTTCCTTAATCCCTTGTTCATAAACCTGCTTCATATTGCACTTCTTCCCAAATACCCTATCTGTTTCTAATAAAACAGGAATTGTGATATAAATAAATAAAAAATCCATAAAAATATGTTAAAGAGAAAACAAATAACCTAGCATTTTGATATTTGTTATGCACCAAAGGCATAGGTATCCATTGAGAGTGGTCGCAGTTCCGCATGCCCGTTGTTCTTGTATAATGCCTGGCCTTTTCTCTCTCGTTCAAAGGCCTTAATTCTCTCTTCCTGGGCATTTGACAGAGCCATGTTTCCCTACTCCTTTATTACGCCCGTCATTGACGTTGCTGTATCTCTCGTCTTCACAATCACTTAACGCATTATTCGCCTTACAAGCACGATTGCGATTGTCGCAACAACACAATCCGTTTTTGTCTGCCGCATTATTCACATAACACGCTAAACGCAGCACAGCTTCTCAACCCCTACGGAAAAATGAATCAGAACAATCAAATGAATGTGTTTAATTAATTAATTAATTAATGCAATGAAGGAATGAATAGAAAAAATGTCATACCGTTCTATGTGCCTCTGTTGCCGGCGGGTGACTGGGGAAAGAGAGAACGGAGAGGAGAATAAGGAAAGGTTAGGTTATGCGGTATGAGGCAAAACTGTTGTTCTTCTTCTAGTGCGACCTGAGCTACAACCACTATGATGCGACCTAGGGTGAGGGCACGACGGGAGCTTGGGTCAATCGACGGAGCAAGGTACAATCAGGGTTATGAGCTTGAGAGGTCCAAAGGTCCTATTTTAATTAAACTTAAAAATTAAAGACGGTCTCCATAGTATGACCGTCCTTGTATCCCTCGCTTCAAAGACGGTGTATGTCCTAACCAACCCGTCCTTGAAGCACTCATTTGAAGAAGGGTTTGGATAACACCATCTTCGTATAACAGGTAAAATTTATGAAAATGCCACCGCTTAAATTTTTAAGACGGTGTCATAATGACCATTGTAAAAACTCTCGTAAAAACCCTTTTTTTAGCAGTGTTTAATAACTTTATTTCTAAAAAAACCAATTAAAAAGGGAGATGAAAATATAATATTTTATTGTGTAAAGAAATATATATTAATGAGTTATACCAAATTATTATTTAAACAAAATTTATAATAAATGATAAAGTAAGGATAATATATTTACTCTTTTGGTATAGGGCTTTGTTATGTTGTGAGTAGCATTGAAGTTGTGGGTAACATTGAAGAAGGGAGGAGGAAAAGAAAAGTGATAGACACAAAAGAAGAATGTTTTACTTCCTCCAAATCATCAATTGTGCTAACGTGACTGTGTAATAGTAAGGAGCTCAGCTTTTTAATATTATAAATAAATATGGAGTAGGCTGACATCAAGATAGACGTAACCCGAATGGACTCCACGACTTCATACGTCGGACTATAGGTACCCTTTGTTAGGAGAACATGAGGAAGAGCCTACAAAACAAAGAACTCTAGCACTCAAGTAAGTACACGAGTGAGTTGGGAACGAGATTAAAGAGTGAGATAGAACCTGGTATTTATAGCGTGAGATAGGAGCTTTAGATCCTTGATTGTAGAGACTATTACTGTGGTGTAACATTTCTTGTAGATAATTCCTAGCTTGTAGATAATATCTAGGAGATAAATTATAGCTTATAGATATTTAAGTACCTGCTTCATCTTGATAAAGGAATAGTAACAATATCATTAATATTCAAATATTGAGGTATTTAGTAATAACTTGTCAGTCCAGTAGCCTCCTTGCTAAGGGCGTTGTGTTTGTGCTCTTGTGTTAGGACTGATGTTCAAACTTGAGCATCACGTTACTGTCTACGTCAACTTTGTGAATCCCGGACAGTACATGTACCAATTAGAAAACAAAACCTAGATATCGGCTTATGTTTTGCAGGTTAAGAAATGTTGGTTGTATTTTGAGAATAGTAGAATTACATAAATAAAAAGAAAAAACATTATATTGAATTAATACCTACATTAAATTGAGTTATAGAGGACATCAAGCAAGAGGCACAACCTCGAGTTATTAAAAAAAAAAGACAAATGCTAGCCAATATCCTTGCTAAGGGCATTAGTTAATTGAGACATTTAAAATGGAAATGGTTTATTAGGAGATGCAAAATTGTGCCATCCATGATATAATCATAAATCACAGAAATATTTATGACTACTAATAATCTAAATGAATTGTTGATTGAAAGTTCTTTAACACCTGCACGAGTCATAATTAATTAATAAATATTTTTTCAAGATTAAATGCTTCAACAATACAATAATCAGCGCTAGAAAGAATGGCTAATTGCGGGAGTTTTACCATTCAAGGGTATTTCTTTTTCATATGGGACCTTTTCAAATTATTTTTTCAAATTATTTTTGAAAAGGGAATAAGTTGTAACAGGTGCTACGACTTCTGAGTTAGAAGTTCTAATATCTGCTACAACTTATAATTTTTTTAACCACAATCGTAAATAATTTTATGACTTCAGTTTAATTTTTTTTATTTACGATTTCAAAGTCATTAGTTACTTTTTTGTTTGATTTTATGACTTTGAAGTCGTAAGATTTTTTTTAATGCATTATGACTTTGAAGTTGTAATGCTTTTTTTTCACGCTATTTTATTTTCTTTTGTTTGTATTTTATTTTGTTTGGTTTTCAATGTTTTGAAAATTTTAAATAGTTTTATTTATTTAATTATTAAATAAATATTTTTAATTTTAGTTGTTATTAGTTTTATTTAATATGTTGTATATTTTTTATGGTTTTATTTAATATGTTATACTTTTTAATATTATTTTATTTAAAATTTATTTTTTAAATATTGTTTTATTTAATATATTTTGTATATTTAAAATTTAGGTAATCTTTTAATAAAAATAGATACTAGAATTAAAAGGAGATATTAAAATTTTAAAGCACTTTAATTTTAAAAACTAAGACATTTTAATGAAAAATACATGTTTTTTTACAAAAAGATTAATAATGAGACGATGTCTCATAATGATTTCTTCTAGATATGTGTCGAGGTCTCTCATCTTGTTGGACTAGATTTATATGTGTTTGTTGTTCTCTTGTTCTATGACCTCTACCTCCTCTTGTTCTAGGATGATCACGTGTAATTGTGTGTTGTTGTTGAGGAGCATCATTACCATCATTGTCATCATCATTATTATTGTTGGTATTTTCTTATCATCATTTTTCTCCTCATCTTCATGACCCATGTCACGCATTTTAGTAGGTAATGATGGACGATAACAAGAGCTCGATGATGGTAGATTATATGCAGATGACAGAGTGTTGAAAGTAGTGCCAAACCTTTGTGAGACTCCATTAAAAAACATTTGAGGTAGAAGCAACTTTAAATGAGTATTGAGGCATATATGATGAGAACCCTAATGGTTGAAAACTTTGTTGACATCATTGAGGCATGTATCTAGAAAGCCCGCTCATTACTGGCAATCCAGTTACGATGATGGTGAGGCAAAAAAATATATGTTCTCCCTCTCATATCTATGTCATGGAGTTTATCTAGGTCTGGTGGGTCATCTGGAATAAATTGCTTCAGTCTCATGACCCTGTATGTTGGATGCCATTCCACAATTGCAAAACATATGAGAGAGACTTTTTCCCGAACAATCATTGATACCTTAACATTATTAATTAATGGCCTTATTTCCGGTGTGTCATAAGGAATTCACATGAACTGCAAGACATACATCATTATTGTCACATATTTAAGTTCGAATAGGAAACAAAAAAAATACTTAACATGAAAATTAAGAAATGAACCTCATTCATATGCAGTTTATCAAATATGACGCGTATCAATCTAACTAAATTGGTGAGAATGTTTGTTTCGGTCATTGGAGGAAACCACCTTCGTGCAAGAGGAAATCCAAGTCCTTCTTGTACTTCTTCCACAAATAAGTGATCTATCTTCGGGGCAATACATTTAATGTGGTCTCACGCCCATGACTGTAGCAGCAACAAACATTCACCAATTTTCGTTTGTTCAGGCTTCACAACCCGATCTAGAGCTAAAAAAAAGGATGGTAATACTACTGCACCCCAACTATAATGACCTGGCTCAGTCAAATTTGATAATAAAAGGAGATACATAAAATAAAATCTTGCACCTGATGTATCTGGCATCAAACATACACTTATCAAAATCATGATATGAGCTCTAACATGTTGTGCAATGAAAACATCATCAACATTGACTGGAAGTTGCTGAAAATTTTGATGCAACTAGCTTAGATAAATCATTTTACCCTTTATATACTTATTAGGTGGAGTGTCACCTAGTAATGTCTGACAAGCAACAAATACATCACAGGTGATGATACCAGTTACCGACAATCCATCAATCTTCAGACCTAGGTCACATCTTGTAAAGTTATGGTTGCCTCTCCATGTGGAAAATGAAATGTGTGAGTTTTAGTTCTCCAACGTTCAACCAACGCATTAACCAAATGATGGTTAATATCAATTTTTTTGACATTTATAACATGACAAAAAAAACTAAAGTGATTAGGTTTTTGACACGATTATCTATCCAATCCAAATGTGTAAAAGCACCGACAAAATTATACCTCAGACGAATGATTCTTTGTTGGCCTTCCCACATATGATTCGAAATATGGTTGTCTTGTAAGCGCAACAACGAGCCATCAATAGGTACAGGTTGTGCATGTATCATTGGTTCACAATGAAGAAAACAAGAAATGGATAGAAGGATGAAAAAATGGGATGTAGAGAAACAAAACAATCTTCGTGAGGAAACTTAGTTTGGATGAAAATAAGACTAAAGAAGAATGAAAGTGCAAGTAAAATTTTACCAAAGGCTGGGATGTAGACACACTTAATGAGTATTGCTTTTTTTACCAAAGTGTAGGATTCTGATAACTTAACTTGTATAAAGTCTATATGCATCACGTGGAGTGTAGTATACGCAACACCATGTTATTCATGGGTTTGATGTTTTAAGAGGCATGCAATATTTGTCTTTAGCTAACTTGATTGGACCTCACACACTTAATGGTTTCATTTGGCGTGATGACAAACTCACATGCATTTGAGTTAATGTTGAATTTAGTACAACTATAAAAAATTTCAACCAACTAAGATTTGGAATTTTTTGAACACGCAGTCTTTGTGTCTTCAACTATTATTCACTAGTTGTAAAACATGCATTTAGTCTTTCCACCAACTATTTTTTTGCCATGCTTCACGAGTATGATACATCCTTTCATGTAAGTTACCCTCTGCAATATTCAACAAGCTAATGTTTACTAGCATGATGCATTGTGTGACATCCTAGAATTTCTACCCAGAATTTTGTAAGCGTTACATTTTAAATAACTATACATATATGTGTATTATTCAGTGTATATATGTATTCTTGGTAGAAGTATGTGCTTAATACCAAGATGCTCGGAACGAAGAAGACTTATGTGCTCAGTTTGAGAATGGGCTTCGACTGGAGATTCAACAAGCAGTTAGCTACATGCAGATCACGGATTTCAATCAACTGGTGACAAAGTGCAGAATATTTGAGGACAAGATGAAGGAGAGGCAAGCTAGAGGCTTTGGAGGACCACAGAGAAGCCATCCTTTTAGAGGAAACATTAATAAGAGGATGAAGCCATATTCTAGCAACAAGGGGAAACAACCTATGGCTACGTCCAACATGAGCTTGTCAAGGGGGACTGGGGTACAGTGCTTTCAGTGCGGAGGACCGCATCTTAGGAGGAATTGCCCACAACTCCAGCAGACACAAGAGAATCGTTGTTATATTTGTGGCAAGGTAGGCCATTATGCTTGAGAGTGTAGGATGACTGGGAGACCGACGGTAACTGCCAATTCCAACACAGTCAATCGTGGGTCTACTAATCCCACAAGGAGCGGTAATGTTAGCAACAACAACAACACTAGTGGTGGAAGACCAAAGGTACCCTCCCGGGTATTTGCTATGAGTGGATCAAAAGCTGCTGCCTCCGACGATTTGATACAGGGTAAGTGTCTCATTGCTGATAAACTACTAGATGTACTCTATGATTCGGGTGCCACGCATTCGTTCATATCTCATGCATGTGTGGAGAGGTTGGGGTTATGTACGATGAAGTTACCATATGATATGGTGGTGTCTACTCCGACTAACGAGCCTGTAACCACCTCTCGGGTGTGTTTGAAGTGTCCTATAACTATTGAGGGTCGATCTTTTATGGCGGATTTGATTTGCCTACCTTTAGCTCATCTAGATGTGATCTTGGGGATGGATTGGTTATCTACTAACCATATCTTTCTAGACTGCAAAGAGAAAATGCTAGTATTTGGTGGAAATGTAATTCCAAATGAACCATTGAAAGAGAATGCTGCCACCGATGGAGTGGGGGATGCTCGAACTTACATGGTGTTGTTCTCCATGAATGTGGAGGAGGTCTCTGAAGTTAGCAGTATACCGGTAGTGTCAAAATTTCCAGAAGTCTTTCCTGATGACATTTGTGAATTACCACCTGAGAGAGAAGTGGAATTCATTATTAACTTGGTGCCTGGGGCGAATCCAGTGTCGATCGCGCCCTATAGGATGTCTCCAGTAGAACTAGCAGAGGTGAAGGCACAGGTGCAGGATCTCTTAAGTAAACAATTTGTTCGCCCAAGCGTATCACCGTGGGGAGCGCCGGTCTTACTAGTTAAAAAGAAGGATGGAAGTATGAGGATGTGCGTAGACAACCGGCAACTGAACAAGGTCACTATCAAGAACAAATATCCCCTACCGAGGATAGATGACTTGATTGATCAATTGAGGGGAGCAACAGTATTTTCGAAGATAGATTTGCGATTGGGGTATCATCAAATCCGAGTTAAGAAGGAAGATATCCCAAAGACTGCGTTTCAGACTCGGTATGGGCATTATGAGTATTTAGTCATGCCATTTGGAGTGACTAATGCTCCGGCTATCTTCATGGACTATATGAACCGTATATTCCATGATTACTTAGATCAGTTCGTGGTTGTGTTCATTGATGATATCCTAGTGTATTCAAGGAATAAGGAGGAGCATGAAAAGCACTTGAGAATTGTGTTGCATATCCTGAGGGATAGGAAATTGTTTGCCAAATTGTCGAAATGTGAATTTTGGATAGAGAAAGTGCAGTTCTTGGGGCACGTGATTTCTAAAGACGGGGTTGCGGTGGATCCGATTAAAGTGGAGTCGGTTATGGAGTGGCAACAACCGACAACTCCAACAGAAGTTCAAAGTTTCTTGGGGTTGGCCGGCTATTATAGGAAATTCATTGAAGGATTTCCTAAGTTAGCGCTACCCCTAACTAAATTGACTCGTAAGAATGAGAAGTTTGTCTGGAATGAGAAATGTGATCAAAGCTTCCAAGACTTGAAGAGGCGATTGACAACAGCTCCAGTGTTAATTTTTCCCGACCCTAAGAGACCATTTGAAGTGTATTGCGATGCGAGCGGGCAAGGCTTGGGGTGCGTATTAATGCAGGAGGGAAGAGTAGTGGCTTATGCTTCACGCCAATTGCGTCCTCATGAAGTTAACTATCCGACCCATGATTTGGAACTAGTAGATGTGGTCTTTGCCTTAAAGATTTGGAGGCATTATTTATACGGTACTCGTTTTGAAGTTTTCAGCGATCACAAGATCCTCAAATACTTGTTCGATCAGAAGGAACTCAATATGAGGCAACGAAGATGGATGGAGTTCCTCAAGGATTATGATTTTGGTCTTTCCTACCATCCAGGAAAGGCTAATGCAGTAGTCGACGCGCTAAGCCGGAAGTCCTTACATGTTGCGACCATGATGAGTCTGGAATAGAGATTGATAGAGGAATTTCGAGATCTGAATCTAGCAATCGAGATGCGACCCAAGAGCTTATTTGTGGGAGTGTTTCAGATTACCAATGAATTCGTAGATCACATACGCGAGGCTCAAGAGGATGACCCATTTCTGCAAGGCAAAGTGTTAGATGCAATGGGAGATAAGGATGTGGAGTTTAAGAAGGACACAACTGGGTTAATTAGATTCAAGGGGAGGATATGTGTACCACCTTTAGATGATTTGAAAGTTAAGATCTTGGAAGAAGCACATAAAAGCCGTCTTAGTTTCCATCTAGGAATGACTAAGATGTACCAAGATTTGAAGAGAAGTTTTTTGTGGCATGGCATGAAGAAAGATGTAGCTGAATATGTAGCAAGATGTTTGACATGTCAAAAGGCTAAGGCTAAGCACCAGCGACCATAAGGAGAATTAAAGCCACTAGAAATTCCGGAATGGAAATGGGAGAGCATATCTATGGATTTTGTATCTAGTTTACCCAAGACTAGTCGTGGACACGATGCTGTGTGGGTCATAGTAGATCGACTCACCAAATCTGCTCATTTTATTTCGATGAATATGAAGTATAAAATGGAGAAGCTAGTAGAGTTGTATATCAAAGAAGTAATAAGGTTGCATGGAATTCCTTCCAGTATTGTATCAGATAGGGATCTGAGGTTTACCTCGCGATTTTGGACAAGTCTACATGAAGCATTGGGGACAAAGCTGAAACTCAGTTCAGCTTATCATCCTCAAACAAATGGTCAGACTGAATGAACCATTTAGACTCTAGAAGATCTACTCCGGGTGTGTATTATAGAGCAACAAGGTAGCTGGATGGAATGTTTGCCATTGATTGAATTTACTTACAACAACAGCTACCAAGCCACCATTGGTATGACTCCTTTTGAAGCTCTATACGGACAAAAGTGCAAAACTCCTCTTTGTTGGTACGATGATGGGGAAGCAGTACTCCTTGGGCCTGAAATGCTACAACAAATTACCGAACAAGTGAAATTGATTCGAGAGAAAATAAAAGCATCCCAGGATAGGCAGAAGAGCTATTATGACAGAAGGAGAAAGCCATTAGATTTTCAGGAATGAGAACATGTGTTTTTGAAGGTTTCTCCTGTAACCAGAGTCGGAAGAGCTCTCAAATCTAGGAAGCTGACGCCCAAGTATCTGGGTCCGTATCAAATTTTGAAGAAGGTTGGACCTGTAGCTTATCAAATCGCTTTACTTCCGAGTTTATCGAATTTGCACCCTGTGTTTCATGTCTCTCAACTGAGACGATACAAACCGGATCCATCACATGTACTCGCAATGGATGAAGTACAAGTGAAGGATAACCTCACCTATAAAGCACGACCTCATAAGATTACTGATCGAAGAATGAAGTCGCTGAGAGGAAAAGAGATCGCATTGGTGAAAGTGCAGTGGGGACCCGACGAGGGTGATTCAACCTGGGAGTTAGAGAATAGGGTGAGGGAATTGTATCCAAGTCTGTTCCTAGAGTAGTTAATTTCGGGGACGAAATTCCTTAAAGGGTGGGAGTATTGTGACATCCTAGAATTTCTACCCGAAATTTTGTAAGCATTACATTTTAAATAACTATACATATATGTGTATTATTCAGTGTATATATGTATTCTTGGTAGATGTATGTACATTGGGGGAAAGATACGCGGGTTAGACTAATTAGCGAAGAGTAATCCATAACTGGATAGTTATAGATTAATCCTCAATTAATTAGTCTAAAAATTATCGTTTTGCATGCAAATTAAAATTTAACAAAACCAACCTCTGAACCACGCTCAGGGTCTCATTCTGAGCGTTTTGATATATATATATATATATATATATATATATATATATATATATATATATATATTGTATACTTTCGAAAACGGGCCTCGACGGGTGTAGAGAAACATGAGGAACTGGAACCATAGAGGCGACATGCAAACCGAGGCAGGATTTTAGCATTCAAAAGGTCAAATTTTTCTCTCCTTGTGGCTGTGTATGATGTCACATCAAGGGGAAGAGGTGGGCCCCTTTTGCTCCACTCAAAATGAGACATGTGGCAATTGCTTTTAGAAAAAGGAAAGAGAAAATCTTTTTTTAATAAAAGCCAAATTCTCTCTCTTCCTTCAAAAAAATAAAATTCAGAAGCTTTTCCTCCCCCTTCCCACATTGTTTTTCTCTTCTTCTTCCTCTCCATTGAAGCCTCCATTAAAGCTCCAAAATTGCTCATCATTTCTACTCCAAATTGCAAAGGGAAGCCATTTTCGGAGTCGTGAAGCACCCCTCTACATTGTGGGACTTCGAATTTCAGGTATGGGTGGACTTCTTCTCACATGAAATTCATGGGTATTGGGTTTTTGGGAGATATGATGGGTAGTTCTACTAGGTTTATGCCTTATGGTAGTTATTTGTGAAGGAATTTGTTGAAAGCATGCTAAACTTGACATGTTTGATGTGAGTAAAGCTACCCATTCTGTTTTAGGGTTTTATGATGATGCTTTGTGATGTTTGTGTGCTGAAATTGTTGATAGAAAACTGGTAGAGATGATGGGGAAAGTTAATTTAGGGTTAAATGTGAGAATGACAATGTTGTAGGTAGAAAAGTGTGAGATTTTGAGTGTTAGAGAAGCTAAATTTGAGGTTAGTGTAAATTGGAGTCTAAAGTGAGTTGATTCTAGTTTAGAATGTCAATTAGGACTTGTAGGTAAGCTTGGGCAGAGCAAATGAGAAAAATGAGTGAGAAAGGTGAAAGCAAGAGCCATTTCTAGGGTAAATTGGGTGTTGAGGGGTCAAATTTTGAATCGGTGGAGTTTTCACCTTAAAATCAGTTTGAGAAAGTCTAAATTAATGTTATAGACTTGTTTGAGATGAGAGTTTACCCCAAAATTAACCAATTCTCATTTTCACTTCTCAAACCTTGAAAATCCACTAAATTGATGGGTTTTGGATACCTAGATTTTGAATTGCTTTGGTCTGAAGCTTTTTTTTGGTCTAAATATGATTTATACATGATTTAGGACCTGTAGGATCCAATTTGAGAAAAATTGGATGTGGGCAAGATGGATTTCGAAATCTGCCCTATTATGCAGAAAAATGTTGTTGAATTGTGCAACAGATTTTTGAATGTCTGCAGAAAAATGTTTGTGCATTGCTGGTTATGGGAAAGGTAGTACACATTGGGTTCTAGACATTTTCTAGCAGATCCCAACGGTCAAAATGTAGATTTATGTACTAGGAATCTCCAGTAAAATTTTCAAGTCGATCCAATGGTTAAAGAATCGGAACGAAGAGAATGTTACTGGGGTATATGAGTAAGAAAAGCTGTGGTATTTGAATGTGTTTTGGGCAGAGTTTTCTGCCTCTACCCTGTTTTCTTGGTTTAGGGTAGTTTCATGATATTTGGAATTGAATTTCTTGGATATTGTGGAAGCTTGGAGGGGGTTGATGGGGACACGGTGTTGAGAGGAACGAGGATAAGGGCTACGTGGGAGTGCGTGAGCTCAATTTGAAGGTGGGCAACTGGGGATGGTGGGTTCATGTTTGATTTGTGGAAGTGGGAGAGTTGATTTGCGCCATCGCTCGATCGCCACCTAGTACCACATATGACGGGTACCCCATAATCCAACAAGCTTGATGTGAGAAAGCGTGGAAGAGTCAGTCTTCCTACTTTTGTTTGTTGACCACAGAGTGGTACCTGGAGATATGTCACGGGGGTCAGGAGACCTTGGGGACGTCAGGTGGGTTGCTATTGCCCAAAACCAAGCTTGATCAATCCCGACCCAACCCGGGCATAGTCAGTCAGTGAGAACTTGTGACGTACCTAAACAGGCAAGCTCCTGGCAGTCAACCAATAAAAGAACAAAGACCACGAAGCAAGGAGGCTTGTGTGGCGGCTGGCCAGCTATGAATCTTGAGTGGTATCTAGAATTTGGCCTCTGGTAATCGATTACCAAGGGTGTGTAATCGATTACAAGGCTTAAAAATGGAGACAGGATGTTAAAATGGCCTCTGGTAATCGATTACCAATTGTGTGTAATCGATTACACAGAGTAACAGGGCACTGGTAATCGATTACCAGTTGGGTGTAATCGATTACACAGGGAGATAGGACACTGGTAATCGATTGCCATTTAGGTGTAATCGATTACACAGTGTAATTTGTAGGTTTCCATGTGCAAAAGCTGTGTAACTCGAGTTTGGACATTGGTAATCGATTACATACTTTGGTAATCGATTACCAGAGAAGAAATCCCTTAAGAAAGACCTTTTGACTATACGTAGCGGTTATGGGACGCGTTGCATTGTTACCTGTAGTTAGATTTCATGTGAAAGAGTCTACCCTCTTTCTTTTATTTCTTGTAGATCCCGATGGCAGTGCAGTTAATCCATGATCACGTGGTGATGGAGTGCCTAGAGGGAGTTTGGGAGACCCTCGAAGGCAATGAGAGGTGCCGATTCCGTGACACAATTCGACTCACTGCTAATTTATTAGTACATCCGGAGGAACCCGCACGCACGCTTCAGCAGCCTGTGGAGTGTGAATGTATGTATACATGATTTTGATGATGTCAAAGAAGAATCTAACAAGGCTGCTTCAAATGATAAGCATTTGCTTCAAGAATAATTCAAGATTGCTTCAACAAACAAAGCCTTGTTTCAAGATTCACTAAAGACCAAGCCTTGCCTTAAAACAAAGTGCTTTCAAGACATGCAAGGCTCTGGTAATCGATTACCAGGAAGTGTAATCGATTACCAGAAGATAGGGTTGAGAAATAGCTGTTGAAAAATGTTTTGAATTTGAATTTTCAACATGTAATCGATTACCATATGTATGTAATCAATTACCAGCAACGGAACTTTGGAAATTCAAATTCAAAAGTCATAACCCTTCAAATTATAACTGTGTAATCGATTACACAAACATTGTAATCGATTACCAGTGGAAAGTTTTTAGAAAATCTGCCAACAGTCACATCTTTTCATTAGATTTGTGAATGACCATCAAAGGCCTATAAATAGGTGACTTGGGCACAAATTTTATAAGAGAGTTTTGATTGATCAAAATGTTTTATCCTTTCAAAAGATTAAGAGAGTTTTGCTTGGCAAAAATGTCTTATCCTCTCAAAAGACAATGAGAGAGATTCCAAAAGAACTTCATTGTCAAATGCTCTCTCAAGAAATCCTTGATCAAACACTTGCAAAATATATAAGGATTCTTACATGATCTTCATTGTAATATTCTTCTCTTGAAGAGAGAATTCTTCTTTCATTCTTCTTATTCAATGAGATTGGTTAAGAGACTGTGATTCTCTTGTTGTAAAGGATTCCTGAACACAAGGGATGGGTTGTCCCTGTGTGGTTTAGACTTTGTAATGGATTTTACAAAGATAGTGGAAATCTCAAGTGGGTTGCTTGAGTACTGGACGGAGGCACGGGTTGTGGCCGAACCAGTATAAAACTGTGTTTGCATTCTCTCTTCCCTTATCTCATTTATGTTATTGCAATCAATTTTGCCTTGCATGTTTATAGAACATTATTAAATTGATTGTTGTTGCTTCTTCTGCATTCTAAGCCTATCCCTCTTAAGATTATTGAGGCCACAAGGTCCAACATGGAGTGGATACTACCTACACCTACTCCATATCGACTAGTGGAGCCAGTTCAAGTGATAGAGGTGTCATCCTCTGAAGAGGATCCTGAAGAGGACCCAGAGGAGTTACCTCCTGAACCTGTTGTGGATGCCCTTGACTTATCTAAGGATGATGAAGACCCACTCCTTGATGTTGATTTTCCAGAGGATATCATGTCAGCATCTGAGGTAGACTCCACATAGGAGAGCGGCCCTGGAGGGACAGCGAATAGTGACGACTCTTCATCGTAGCAGACGGCTCTTTAGACTAGGAGTACATACTTTTTTGTGGGTGGGTGTATCTAGTTCAGACTGCTAGGCTTACTCTTTTGATTTTTGGGTGGGTAGACCTATTGTATAGAAATTTTGATGATTGTATATATGTGGCTAAAGCCACCACAGTTGATACATTTGCTCTGGATGTCACTATATATTTTGCAAACTCCCATATTTTGGACAGTTTTAGATTATGAATGTAATTATGTTTAATCTTGTTATTTGAAAAGGAAGTGTTAAGAAACTTTATTGAAAGAGTTTATCGACCACTTTTTATTATTTTTCACGTGACGACCTAAAATGATGGCTGGTATGTTTTTCTTTTTGAAAGAGCAAAATAGTTTAGAGGTTATGAGTGATTAGAAAGAAATGACTCTGAATAGAGTTGTGAACTGGCCATTCAGGACTCTATAGTGATAATTTTCCTTCTGAATTTAATTACTGTGAAAAAGAGAGAGAAAAGAAAAAGAAAAAAAAATTCCCATGGTTTTTGCTATTAAATTTATTACTATTAAACCCGTCATTATTTAGGGATGCCACACATTGAATAGTTGTGCATCCATTAATGAGACAACTTTACTATTATACTATTCATGCATGTGCCATGCTTCACGAGACATTAAGTTGCTACATTTTTTCTGCACTTTGATTCAACAATTCACTTCATGCAAAAGGCCAAAATGGTACAGTTTTCTGCATTTTTTCTGCACTTTGACTCACCTATTCATTGCGTGCAAATGGTCAAAATAGTGTCAAAATAGTGCAATATTTTTCTGCAATTTTCCTGCACTTTGATTCACTAGTAAATGGCCAAAATGGTGCAGCTTGGAAGTCAAACACTGGGCCATGACTTCAAAGTCGTGAAGGATGCCATGACTTCACTATTCCAGTGCATGGCTTGGATTCACTTTCATAAGAAAATGGACGGTGGATGGAGGCTTTAAATTCATGAAACATGTCATGACTTCACTATTAGATATTATGTGTTATTATATATTGTAATTTTAAATAGTATATTGTAATTTTAAAATATTATGTGTTATTATATATTAGAATATTATAACTGTTATTATTATTTTGGGGTTTAGTGATTTAATAAGTTACAAGATTTAATTATTATTATTTTAGGATTTAGTCTTTTAATACGTTTTAAGTGATTATTATTTTAGGATTTAGTCTTTAATATGTTATAAGTGTTAAGTTAATATTATTTTAGGGTTTTAGAAATTTAAGTAAGCTATTAGATAATAATATTTTAGAGTTGTTACAATTATTTATACAAAAATTTTATTAGTTAATTATACGCACACTATACATGAAATGAAAAGCCTTCTTGCAAAAATATTTTATTTTCATTGATACAAACATATGTTGCACTATTCACTATTCACTATTATGTAAGTTATAGAAGGGAGGTCTGGGTCACACTGAATTTCACGAAGTAACAATCTTGCATGTTTATCATAATACAAAAAGGCATTTCATTTTCACCTTTTTCTTACCGTCTTCCCGGTATATGTTTTATTTAACGTTAGATACACAAAATTAGGGAGTTTTACCAAAAGGGTGTATTTTTTTCATTTTTCTCGATATAAGGGTTTTTTTATTTAACTCTAGATACAAAAAATTAGGGAGTTTTACCACAAGGGTGTATTTTTTTTAATTTTTCCCCAGTATGGGGTTTTTTTATTTAATGTTAGATACACTAAATTTTTTACATTTTCACTAATAAGTTACTTTTGTGTTTTTTGAAAGATGGCAAGTGAAGAACCCATAATAAGAGATAATGTTAGTGAGTTCAGTGATGATGAGCAACAACACGATGTTCACGAACATGGAGAACCAAGCAATCAAAGTGAGTCATCTTCATATTTTGAAACTATTAGTAGCTGTCGCAACCTACCCATCGACGTGGGTTCGAAAAGGCCAAAACAGATGGGTCAAAGCATTTGTCTCCAAGGGAGAAAACGAGTGCAGTCGCCACCAACGTTTATTGGAGGAAAACATTAGAAAAAACAAAAAGATGAAGGTCTGCGGATTTTGAAAATGAGGGTCCGGGAGTTGTTTACGCACAGGGAAGGTATTAGCACCCCAACATCACAAGGGACGACAACCTTTAATCGAGTGTGCAAAACATGACTTCAAAATTGATTTTCTTTTCCCTTTTTATATTTTTTTTTGGGTCGACAAGGGTGTTGCCTATTAGTTGTCATTTACGACTAACTTTTGTATAGAAAAGTTTTATAAAATGTTTATCTTTTCTCCAATTTATGGTTCTTTTTGTAGGATTGTACATATTTTAGGTTTAGTTTGCTTTGGATCAGTAGAAATGCCCAACAGTGTGAATTTAATGTGTTTTTAACTTTAGTTTCAGGTAAAAAGGAGGAAAATTATGAAGGCTTGCAGCTGGTGTCTTGCTAAGCGAGGCTTTTGCGCTTAGCGAGAATCATGCGCTAAGCGAGTTGGAAGAATCAAGAGGAGAATCTGAGAATCATCTATGCGCTTAGCGCGTCATCAACTCGCTTAGCGAGTCGCTTGTCTCTTTTTGTGCTAAGCGTGCTCAGCTCACTTAGTGGATCTTCACTAACTCGCGCTTGTTGGATCAAATGGCCTCGAAATAATTAAGAAGGGGGTGGTTGAATTAATTATTAATGAACCTTTACTAATTAAAATTCTATCCTTCTTAATGTTACTAAATTCAATTAGGTTTTTACTATAATGTTAAGAAAGTAAAGAACATAAATAGAAACTTAACCAAAAGTAAAAGCGATAATTAAACTGCACAACAGAAATTAAAGAGTGTAGGGAAGAAGAAAACAAACACAAGAATTTATACTGGTTCGGCAACAACCCGTGCCTACATCCACTCCCCAAGCGACCTGCGATCCTTGAGATTTCTTTTCAACCTTGTAAAAACCTTTAAAAGCAAAGATCCACAAGGGATGTACCCTCCCTTGTTCTCTTTGAACAACCAAGTGGATGTACCCTCCACTTGAACTGATCCACAAGAGATGTACTATCTCTTGTTCTCAGTCACAACAACCCAAGTAGGTGTACCCTCTACTTGTACCACAAAGGATGTACCCTCCAATGTGTTAAGACAAAGTTCTCAGGCGGTTAGTCCTTTGAAACTTTGTGAAGGGGAAACAAAAGATATATCAGGCGGTTAGTCCTTTGAAATATTTTGTTTAAGGGAAAGGGAAGAATCAAAAGAATTCTCAGACTGTGTCGTTTTGAATTCTTTGACATGGGAGAAGGGAGACACAAAACAATTCAGGCGGTTAGTCCTTCATTCTTTTGGAAAAGGGAGAAGAGAGACACAAAAAGAATTCAGGCGATTAGTCCTTGGCGAATTCTTTTTGGCAAAGGGAGAAGAGAATAAAAAAGATGAATAACACACTTTTGTTTTCTGTGAAAGTATGGAAACCAGAAAACTCAGAAAGATTTTGGCAAAGGAAGAAGAAGAAGAAGTTCAAGAAGATGTTCAAAGAGATTTAAAGGTTGTAAAAGAATATATGAAAAGGTTGTAATGATTGTTTTTTTTTTAAAATGCAAGTCAAAGTCTTGCTTTTATAGACTCTTCATGTTTGGTCAAGAAAACCATTAGAAGAGTTATAACCTTTAGAAAAACCTGAAAACCATTGGAAGAGTTACATCTTTTGATTTTTATTCAAAACTTGTCACTGGTAATCGATTACTAAATCCTTGTGATGGATTACACAAGGCTTTTTATGAAAGGATGTGACTCTTCACAATTGATTTTGAATTTCAATGTTCAGATACACTGGTAATCGATTACCAATATCTTGTAATCGATTACGCCATTTTAAAATCAATTGGAACGTTGCAAATTCAGTTGAAAGCTTTTGAAATCAAATTTTGCCACTGGTAATGGATTACAGGAAACTGGTAATCGATTACCAGAGAGTAAAAACTTTGGTAACTTAGAAAATTTTGAGAAAAACTCTTTTGAAAACAAAACTGTGCTATGTTTGTTTTTGAAAAATCTTTTCACTACTTCCTTTGTGAAGTCTTCTTGATTTCTTCTCTTGAAACTTGAATTCATCTTTTCTTCATGAAACTTTGAAATTAAACTTGATCTTGAACTTGCTGACTCAATCTTGGAATCATTTTGTGGGCTTTTTGTCATCATCTTTGTCATTATCAAAACTACTTGAATCAACTTGATTCATCATCATGAAGCTTGCTTCTACAATCTCCCCTTTTTGATGATGACAACCCTAAAATCAAGAAATACATACACATTCTTTTTCCTAGTCGATCACTCACTTAATCCTACATATTCTCCCCCTTTGTTTTTGAGTTTAAGCTTTACTTGGAATTAAGTTATTTAATTATGTGAGTTCTTGATTTAATCCCTATTTTCTCTCCCCCTTTGGCATCAACAAAAAGCCAAAGTGCATAACAAATATAAAACATACATAAATGACTAATCATACACAAGACATTCATTGAAAAAATCTAAACCAATCATGAAGCAAAAACATGAATAACCCAAATTCAAATATAAACCACATAGTCTTATAACATAGATCATAGATGTTCAGTCATACTAAGCAAATAGTAAAAGAAATACTAAATGTTCAAATGTCGTAAAAATATAGATCATTTAGACAAGTCGCTAGCATCTAGCAGTCCTAATTCTCTTCTAATAGTGTAGAAAGAATCTTTGTTTAGTGGTTTTGTGAAGATGTCCGCAAGTTGATTTTTAGTATCTACAAATTCTAAAACAACATCTCCTTTTAGAATATGAGCTCTAATAAAATGATGCCTAATTTCTATATGCTTGGTTCTAGAGTGGAGAACTGGATTTTTAGATATGTTTATGGCACTTGTGTTATCACATTTTTTGGGAATGTGATCTAATACAATTCCATAATCAGATAGTTGTTGTTTCATCTATAGAATTTGTGCACAACAACTACCAATAGAGATATATTCTGCTTCTGCTGTGGATAATGCTACACTATTTTGCTTCTTGCTATTCCAAGAAACAAGAGCAGACCCTATGAATTGACATGTGCCACTAGTGCTTTTCCTATATGTTCTTGATCCAGCAAAATCTGAATCTGAATATCCTACTAAATTGCATAAAGAATTCTTAGGGTACCATAATCCTAAGTTAACTATTCCTAATAGATATCTTATGATTCATTGTACTGCCATTAGATGTGAGAACTTTGGATTTGATTGAAATATTGCACACATGCATACACTAAACATAATATCTGGCCTACTTGCAGATAAGTAGAGTAGAGATCCAATCCTACCTCTGTATTGCTTTGCATCAACGGGTTGACCAGATTCATCTTTGTCAAGGTAACAACTGATGCTCATAAGAGTAGCCAAGTGTTTTGAGTTTTCCATTCCAAATCTCTTAATGAGTTCCTTGCAATACTTTGCGTGGTTGACAAAGATCCCATCATTTGTTTGTTTGATTTGTAGTCCAAGAAAGTAATTTAACTCACCCATCGTGGACATCTCAAACTTACTTTGCATATCAATAGAAAATTCCTTGCACAAAGATTCATTAGTAGATCCAAAAATTATATAATCAACATAAATTTGTACCAATAAGATATCATTATCCTTCTTTTTTATGAATAAGGTGGTATCTACCTTCCCTTAAGTGACACTCTTTTCTAATAGAAATTTACTTAATCTTTCATACCAAGCCCTAGGTGCTTGTTTTAACCCATAGAGTGCTTTCTTTAATCTATAGACATGGTCTGATTTTTGTGAGTCTTCAAACCCAGGAGGTTGTTCTACATATACCTCCTCTTGAATTAGACCATTTAAGAAGGCACTCTTGACATCCATTTGATATAGTTTAAAATTCATAATAGATGCATAGGCTAAAAGAATCCTAATGGCTTCTAATCTGGCTACAGGTGCAAAGGTTTCTTCATAGTCTATACCTTCTTCTTGGTTATATCCTTTTGCTACAAGTCTAGCTTTATTTCTAATTACTATACCATTTTCATCCAATTTATTTCTAAAAACCCACTTAGTTCCTATGATTGGGTAGTTTGAAGGTTTCTCTACTAATTCCTATACATCATTTCTCTCAAATTGATTTAATTCTTCTTGCATAGCTATTATCCAATGATCATCTATAATGGCTTCCTTAAAGTTTTAAGGTTCTATTAACGAAACAAAAGCCATATTATTGCATAAATCTTTAAGAGAGTGTCTAGTTGTTACCCCTTTTGAGATATCTCCGATGATGTTGTCAAGAGGATGATTTCTTGAAGTTTTCCATTCTTTGGGAAGATTATCATTTTCTTGGGCTGTGTCATCTTGATCATCCTTTTTTCCTTCATCTCTCTTCCTTTTTAGATTTCTTTCTTCATTGTGTGTATCTTCCAAAGATTCTGCAATATCATCAAGAAATTCCTTTCTCGGAGACGTAACATTAGTTTCATCAAAAGTAACATGTATTGATTCCTCAATTGTCATGGTTCTTTTGTTGTATATCCTAAAGGCTTTGCTATGTAAGGAATACCCAAGGAATATGCCCTCATATGCTTTTGCATCAAATTTTCCTAGGCTTTCTTTACCATTGTTTAGGACAAAACATTTACATCCAAAAACATGCAAATGAGCAATGTTTGGTTTTCTATTGTTAAAAAGTTCATATGGGGTTTTCTTAAGAATGGGTCTTATTAAGGCTCTATTCATAATATAATATGCGGTGTTGACAGCTTCTGTCCAAAAATATTTTGGAAGTGGTGTGTCATTTAAAAGAGTTCTAGCAATTTCTTTTAGGGCTCTATTTTTCCTTTCTACTACTCCATTTTGTTGGGGTGTCCTAGGTGCAGAAAAGTTGTGTTCTATGCCATGTTCATAACAAAACATTTCAAAATCATTGTTTTCAAATTCACCTCCATGATCACTTCTGATGGAGATAATTTTGAGATTTTTCTTGTTTTGGATGACTTTGGCAAGTCTTCTAAATGCATGAAATGCATCATTTTTATGAGTAAGAAATAAAGTCCAAGTATACCTAGAATAATCATCAACAATTACTAATGCATAGTAACTTCCACCAAAACTCATGACCCTAGATGGTCCAAACAAATCCATGTGCAATAATTGTAATGGTTGAGTGGTAGAAACAATATTTTTAGATTTAAAAGATACTTTTGTTTGTTTACCTTTTTGGCATGCATCACATAACTTATCTTTTTCAAATTTTAATTTTGGAAAACCAATAACTAAATTTTTTGAAATTAATCTATTTAGATGATCCATGTTAGTATGAGCAATTCTCTTATGCCATAACCATGGATCACAATCATTACTTAGAAAGCATCTATCATTTTCAGATTTTTGTTTTAAATCAATCATGTAAACATTATTTTCTCTGAAACCTATTTGTTCAATATCTTTGTCATGCTCATGCTTGATAACACATTTTTCAAAATCAAAAGATACTTTATATCCTCTATCACATAATTGACTAACACTTAATAGGCTATGCTTTAAACCTTCTACAAGTAACACATTTTGAATAGGAGTAGAGGAACTCGTACCTATTTTACCGACTCCAATGATTTTGCCTTTGTTGTTGTCGCCATATGTAACATGTCCACTTTTCTTGGGGGAAATGGTTGTAAATTTTGATACATATCTCGTCATATGCTTGGAACATCCACTATCGATATACCACTTCTTCCTTACAAATTCTTCTTTGTTGTTTTCATCAGATTTTATCATGAGACAAAAGTTGACTTGGTCTTCATCATGATCTTGGAATATCCTATTCCAGAAAATACTTTTGAAAAACAAAGAATCTAAAGAGGCTATGAATCTTGAAGTTGTTAAACTTTCTACAAGATATCTGCTCTGATACCACTTGTTGGATCAAATGGCCCTGTAATAATTAAGAAGGGGGGGTTGAATTAATTATTAATGAACCTTTACTAATTAAAATTCTGTCCTTCTTAATGTTACTAAATTTAATTAGGATTTTACTATAATGTTAAGAAAGTAAAGAAAAGAAATAGAAACTTAACCAACAGTAAAAGCGATAATTAAAGTGCACAGCAGAAATTAAAGAGTGTAGGGAAGAAGAAAACAAACACAACCCGTGCCTACATCTAGTCCCCAAGCAACCTGCGGTCCTTGAGATTTCTTTTCAACCTTGTAAAAACCTTTAAAAGCAAAGATCTACAAGGGATGTACCCTCCCTTGTTCTCTTTGAACAACCAAGTGGATGTACCCTCCACTTGAACTGATCCACAAGAGATGTACTCTCTCTTGTTCTCAGTCACAACAACCCAAGTAGATGTACCCGCTACTTGTACCACAAAGGATGTACCCTCCAATGTGTTAAGACAAAGTTCTCAGGCGGTTAGTCCTTTGAAACTTTGTGAAGGGGAAACAAAAGATATATCAAGCGGTTAGTCCTTTGAAATATTTTGTTTAAGGGAAAGGGAAGAATCAAAAGAATTCTCAGACTGTGTCGTTTTGAATTCTTTGACATGGGAGAAGGGAGACACAAAAGAATTCAGGCGGTTAGTCCTTCGTTCTTTTGGAAAAGGGAGAAGAGAGACACAAAAAGAATTCAGGCGGTTAGTCCTTGGCGAATTCTTTTTGGCAAAGGGAGAAGAGAATGAAAAAGATGAATAACACACTTTTGTTTTCTGTGAAAGTATGGAAACCAGAAAACTCAGAAAGTTTTTGGCAAAGGAAGAAGAAGAAGAAGTTCAAGAAGATGCTCAAAGAGATTTAAAGGTTGTAAAAGAATATATGAAAAGGTTGTAATGATTGTTTTTTTTTAAAATGCAAGTCAAAGTCTTGCTTTTATAGACTCTTCATGTCTGGTCAAGAAAACCATTAGAAGAGTTATAACCTTTAGAAAAACCTGAAAACCATTGGAAGAGTTACATCTTTTGATTTTATTCAAATCTTGTCACTGGTAATCGATTACCAAATCCTTGTAATCGATTACACAAGGCTTTTTATGAAAGGATGTGACTCTTCACAATTGATTTTGAATTTCAACATTCAGATACACTGGCAATCGATTACCAATATCTTGTAATCGATTACACCATTTTGAAATCAATTGGAATGTTGCAAATTTAGTTGAAAGCTTTTGAAATCAAATTTTGCCACAGGTAATGGATTACAGGAAATTGGTAATCGATTACCGGAGAGTAAAAACTCTGGTAACTTAGAAAATTTTGAGAAAAACTCTTTTGAAAACAAAATTGTGCTATGTTTGTTTTTGAAAAATCTTTTCAATACTTCCCTTGTGAAGTCTTCTTGATTTCTTCTCTTGAAACTTGAATTCATCTTTTCTTCATGAAACTTTGAAATTAAACTTGATCTTGAACTTGTTGACTCAATCTTGGAATCATTCTGTGGGCTTTTTGTCATCATCTTTGTCATTATCAAAACTACTTGAATCAACTTGATTCATCATCATGAAGCTTGCTTCTATAGCGCTTTGCGGGAAATTGGCACTAGGCGAGCGTTTATGGACAGAAAGCCCTTTTTAAGGCTGAAGTTGGAAAAAATCAGGCATAGAGGGTATAAGAGGCTAAGGGAGAGTGTGAAGAACAAAGAAAAGAAGCACAAATAGAGCAAGGAAGCAAAAACCTCAACTTTTAAAAGGATCTAAGGTTTAGGAGTAATTTCTAGGTTTCCAGAGGTGGAGGAGACATCCCCACCACTGTGTAATCTATAATTTTCTCTCAAAACCCACTTCTTGTTGGTGAAAGGTGCTACCTTGTGATGGATGGCTAAACCCTTTGTTGGGGAATTCTGCTAAGAACTTGATGTAAATTCTTAACTATCTATTTAAAGTTGTTTTTTATGTGTTCAATGTTTCTATTTGCACTTAATTATTGCATGCTTTTGGTCTGATCACCCATTGGTGTGTAAAGTTAGGATTTTTTGCATTAGAAAATGTATTAATCCTTAGAATTGGATAGAGCGGGACTATATAACTGCATTGCTAGACATAGAATGCAAGGTTTTAGTTTTTGATATGATGTGATTGTAATGTTGTTCGATTAGGCTAAGTTCAACGAGACATCTAAGAACGAGGTTTAATTAGAGTTAGTCCATTAACGCGAGGAATCGGTGTTTGGTATTTTAGTCCTCAGGATAGAACACAGAAATAACATTAAATAGAGAAAAATATTTCAATTACATGAAGCATTCAGTAGAAGGACCCAATGTTTTAATCATCTGTTTTCTCTCTTATTTTGATAAGCGTATTTGTAGTTATTTTAGATTTACAGCATATACATCTTTGGCTTAATTCTGTTTACATGGCTTTATATCAATGTCTACTTGCTGAATGGAGCTTCCCCGAATGAAACAAGTTCCCTGAGTTCGATACTCGGTTTCTTACCATTTTATTATTACTTTAACAACTAGGTACACTTTCCGATAAAGTTCGTGGTTGTGCAGGGCTCGAACAAAGTTTTTGGCGCCATTGCTGGCGAACCTCTTTCCATTTGGGAAGTTTAGTTCATTTTGTAGGCATTAATTCTTTATTATGTGATTCATTGTTTTTGTGGATATTTAGTTAGTGTAGAATTTGTTTTTCTCTTGAATTGGTTAACCGCTGCTCTTGCTAGTGCTTTGTATGCGCCATAGACCTTCTGCAGGTGATTTGATTGAATTAGACTTGGAAATTGAAGCCACTTGCAGAAGAAACAACATTGAAAGGAGAAGAAAAGTCTTGCAGGAAAGGGCAATATCACCAATTTTAGAGGAACCTCGTTCATCGAAGTCATCTTCTATTTTCCCACAGACAAGGGAATCTGATATAGGTGCATCTGAAGCTCACAGAATGGCTGAAGATTAACCTCATAGAGTCACCCTTGAAGACTATTCTAGTTCTACTGTGTCAGAATTCTTTACGAGCATCGTGCGGCCAGAGGTTCAGGCACACAACATCACTTACCCTCATTCTTTAATTCAGTTGATACAAGGAAATCTATTTCATGGTCTACCTAATGAAGACCTATATGCACATCTAGCAACATACATTGAGATATGAAATACTGTCAAGATTGTCGGTGTGCCGAAAGATGCAATTAGGCTGAGTTTGTTTTCATTTTCATTATCCGGAGAAGCCAAGAGATGGCTACATTCATTCAAGGGCAACAGTTTGAAGACTTGGGATTGGGTTGTTGAAAAATTTCTAAAAAAGTATTTTCCTGAGTCAAAAACTGCAAAGGGAAAGGCTGTCATCTCTTCATTCCATCAGTTTCCTGATGAGTCATTGAGTGAAGCGTTGGAACGATTTCGTAGCTTGCTACAGAAAACTCCAACTCATGGATTCTCCGAGCCGATTCAGCTTAATATCTTTATTGATAGGTTAAGGCCACAGTCAAAGCAGCTACTTGACACTTCTGCTGGGGGAAAAATTAAATTGAAGACCCCAGAAAAGGCCATGGAATTGATTGAAAACATGGCTGCAAGTGATTACGCTATCTTGCGTGATCAACACATATTCCCACTAAGAGAAGTCTGCTAGAGCTTTCATTATAGGATGCTTTGTTGGCACAGAACAAGTTGTTGTCCAAGCAGCTTGAGACCTTAACTGAGACATTAAGTAAGTTTCCAACCCAATTACATGTTAATCAACCTTCACACTTCATTGTTTTGCAAGTTGGAGGTTGCACAATTTGTGGTGGAGCTCACGATTCTGGTTGTTGTATTCCCACTGATGACACAACACAAGAAGTAAACTACATAGAGAAGCAGCCTATAACCAATTTTAATGCAGGTGGATACTCAGGTTTTCAACATGGTCAGAACTACAACCAGCAGCAAGGACAATGGAGGACTCACCCAGGGAACCAATTCAACAAAGACCAGGGTGAGCCATCTAATAGGCCGCAACAACAAGGGCCTAACCTTTATGAAAGAACCACAAAGCTGGAGGAGACACTAGCTCAGTTTATGCAGGTTTCAATGTCCAACCATAAGAGGACAGAATCTGCAATTAAAAACCTTGAAATCCAGGTGGGGTAGCTGGCATAACAGATTGCAGATAAATCTTCTAGTACTTTTGGAGTGAACACTGAGCAGAATCCAAAAGAAGAGTGCAAGGCTGTGATGACCAGAGGTAGAATGGAAACCATGGGTGAGAATGAGGAAGAGCAGTTGATAACCAAGAGCTGGTAGTTGTTGAAGAAGAGGAAGATGAGAAGGAAACAGAAGGCAATCAGTTGAGGAAGGGCACAATAAATGAGAATAAGAAAGAAATAAATGTAGAAGAGAAGGAAGAAAAACAAAAACAAAAAAAATGAAAAAATGAGAGAAGAGAAGAAGAGAAGAGGAGTAAGAGTGAGCTTGCCCGTGAGAAGAAAAAAGAGGCAGTTCCATGTGAAGGGAAAGAGGTACCATATCCTTTGGTACCCTCAAAGAAAGACAAGGATAGACATGTAGCTCGATTCCTTGATATCTTCAAGAAATTGGAGATTACAATGCCCTTTGGAGAGGCCTTGCAGTAGATGCCACTCTACTCAAAATTCTTGAAGGATATGCTAACTAGAAAGAGCAAGTATATTCACAGTGACACTATTGTTGTGGAGGGAAATTATAGTGCAGTGATTCAATGAATCCTTCCACCAAAGGACAAAGATCTTGGAAGTGTCACCATTCCTTGCTTTATCGATGCAGTTTTTGTTGGTAAGGCTCTTATTGATTTGGGAGCTAGTATAAATTTAATGCCACTCTCTATGTGCCGAAGAATTGGGGAGTTGGAGATAATGCCAACCAAGATGACACTTCAATTAGCAGATCGTTCTGTTACCAGACCCTATGGTGTTATTGAGGATATTTTGGTCAAGGTAAAATAGTTCATTTTCCTGGCTGATTTCATTGTCATGGACATTGAAGAGGATGCTAAAATTCCCTTGATCTTAGGACGTCCCTTCATGTTAACCGCAAGTTGTGTGGTAGACATGGGAAAGAGGAAATTAGAAATGGGCATATTGATGAATAAAGGCAATTGCTAGACCAGAATGTTTGTTTGCAGGTGAAGGAGTTCAATGAGGAGGTTCTGAAGGTTGGAACCAAGTTTGATCCAGATCCATGAAGAACTCTGCATCAAGCTAATGATCTTAAATGAGCTCTTACTGGGAGGCAACCCAGTCCTTTTTAATTTTATGTTCACTGCATATAGTTAGGATTACTTGTGTGTGATTTTGTTGAATGATTAATCAACATGTTTTGCATTGTTACATGGGGTTGAGTAAGCTTCTCTGGAAGCTATGGATGGAAACACTTAGAAAATTTATTTTTCAGTCATCCATTTGTCATGCCCGAATTTCCTCTGGGGACCATTGTTTGTTGGCATGCGACCTTCGTTTGACCACCTCAAAATGTTTAACACCCATCGCCATGGAATCCGTAAAGTCCCAGGATGTTTCGGGGACAAACCGGCCAAAAACACGAAAACATAAGTGTATTTAGCAAAGTGGGGGTGCATAAATAGACTGTTACACCCTAATTTCATCTGGGGACCATTGTTGATCGCTTCGGAAGGCTTAACACCTATCGTCGTGGAATCTGTAAAGTTCCGTAAGGTTTCAGTAGCCAAAAACACAAAAAAATGGGGGTGAACTTATCAAGATAGAGGTGTAAATAAAAACTCTCGAATCTGGGCCCATCTAGAGGATTCTCAACCTTTTCTTGCTTCCTGGCTAAGCAACCAGCTCACCTAGGCGAGCTGGGCGGCAAACACCTCCCTCTTTCTTTGAAAACGGGTCTTCGGGGCTTCCGTAAAATTTCCGCAACCCTGGGTAAGCCTTTTCCACTTAATATTGGTGGGAGGAAGGACAAAAAAGAAGAAAATCAAGTCTGATAGGCTTCCGTAATGCTTCCGTAAAGTATGAAAGGAGGGGTGAACTTATCAAATTGGGGGGTGCATCAGGAAACTTCCCGAGGAAGCCATCTTCTCGCCTAGGCGAGCTAGGCGGCAAGCTCCACCCCCTTTTTTCTATAAATAGGTCGAGGAGGGCTGTTCCAAAGGATCCTTGACCCCTATGCTATTCATTTCAGCTGTTTTAAGTAAAAAAAAACGTATTTTCGTGAAGAAAATCCAAGCTGAGGTGCTTTTGTAACGCTTCCGAGACATTTTCGTGAGCCAATCCGTGAAGATTTTCTACCGTTCTTCACCGTTCTTCGTTCGTTCTTCGGTCTTTAACCGGTAAGTGTTCAAATTCGAGAATTTCAATTCATTTATTGTTTTGTTAGCTTTCATCTTCATTTCGTTCACTTTCGATTTTCTTTTCTTCCGTTTTTAACAAGCTTTAATCGATCGTTTAAACCGTTATCTCGCCTAATAAATGATAAAATCAATTTCAACCGATCATTTGTGTTGTAATGTCGTTTAATCAATGTTAAAACAAAATCTAACCGATCGTTCACGCTGTAACCTCGGTTAAGTCAACAAACGCCAAATAATAATAATAAAATAATCAAAATATCTTGAAAAAAATAATAATAAAATAATCAAAATATCTTTGAATAAAATAATCAAAAAAATCAATCGGACGTTTTTCTTTGAAAGTTTCCTTGAATGAATTGACTAATAACCAAAGTGAAACTAAGGCTAAAATCAACTCACAAATCAAGCTTTGTCTGCAAAAGTCGCTCAAAACCGTTTTAAGGTCCCACGCCTTAAAATGTCCTCTTTGTTTTTATTGGTTAGAATGGACCGTTCAAAGCATAAAATCAACACATAACTTTATCGCTTTTGCAAGAACTACGTAGGTCTGATTTCCTAATCACAATTGAGGATACGTAGGAGCAAAAGTCCCGCTTTTGTCAATCACCCCAAGAGATCGTTAATGGTCCAACGCCTTAAACGACTTTTTTTCGGTTAAAATATATCTTGCGAAAAAAGATAAAAACAACTTAACCAACGTTTAGTTTTGAAAGAACTACGTAGGTCTGATTTCCTCATCGCAATTGAGGAATACATAGGAGCGAGGTCGACCACAAAATGATAAAAAATACAAAAAGGCCCATAAAAAGGTAAAAAAAACATAAAAAAGGAAAAATACATAATTTTGAAGTCATGTCTTGCACACTCGATTAAAGGCTATCGTCCCTTGTGACGAACGCGTGGGGTGCTAATTCCTTCCCCGTGCATAAAAACAACTCCTGAACCTTTCACACTTAAAGTTTGTAGACCACACGTTCCGATTTTTTCGACGTTTTCCTCAAATAAATGATGGTGACGACTCCGCGCGCCTTCCTCCCTTGGAAGATGATCGAGGCCGTACCCGAATCAAATAAACATGAAAATGCAGTAACTAGGAAGTGATCCTAGGTCGTTTCCCAACGAGCAATGATAAACCAAATGTTCATAATATACTTGCGCAGTAACAGTAACGATTGGGGGGGGGGGGTTGTTTGTTTTGTGATTAAAGAGCAGAACAAGTAAACTGGAATATGAAACTACTAATATTAAAAACGGGTTGTTTCCTCTGATTCAGAAGCCATTCTCTTATCCTGGGTTATGGAGAATTCGTCTCTAACAGTCAACCACTTAATCCAACCCTATTTTAATTTATTAATCGAAAATCAACTTAGGGTTGTCAATACGTGATTAGGCACCACATACACTAGTTAGCCCTTCGTCCATTAAGCATGAACGCAAGTTAGACTCAGAGGCAATTAATCGAACACGAATCGTGCACTGATTAATGTTCACGAATTTGGGATAACTGGTGAAGGGAAAACTGCCAGGAAACCACATTACAAACGAAACCTCAAAGAGAGTTGGGCTTCGTCCTCAAAAGGAAACAACACCAGAAAAACTAGCCTTCCATAGATTCAAACATAAAACGCAAATGAAACATGAAGAAGAAACGTAAATGAACAGAAATGTAAATGAAACAGAAACATAAATGAGACAGAAACGTAAATGAAAGTAGAAGAAGAAGCAAGAACGAAATTGTAATTAGAAGCAGAAAACGGAAAATTGCATTAAGAACGAAAATAGTAGCCTTAGAACAGAAAAACGTAAAAACCTAAAACAAAAGCTCTGAATAATAAAATAGCATAACAGAATAGCCTCGCACGAATCCCAAGGCTGCTATTTAAAAAGAGTCACTCAAAGTCACTGGGCCCTATTACAATACTCTGGCCCAAAACGAAATAAACACTGAACAACATAAAATAAAATTGCGAAATTTCCTAATTAGAAATTAACTAAGGTAAGCGCTGCTTTATTTGCCCTCTTCAAGTCCATAACCAAAATCCGGATTAAGCCCAATGTTTCATTAATTCCTGAAATTAGATTAAAAACATCAAATTAGCTAAATGAGCCCAAATAATAAAAGTGCCTGATTAATTGACAATTAAGACCAATCAGTAATTAAAATGGTGCAAAAAGGGTTTAGAAAATAGAAGAAAATGATGGCACATCAAAACCCCACATACTTAGCCTTTTGCACTCCTGGGCAAAATGAAACAAAGAACAAAATCCAAGGATATCAAAGAGAGACAAACAAAAACATTCACATATTTCTCAATGAACATCAAGGAATGAAAGGAATGGGAAACATCTAACATAAGGAGATCCAAAAAGTCAAGACATTCATGAAAATCATCCAAGCAACCCAATCATGGCAAAATAGTTAATCAGCTCAAGAATGAAAAGTGATAAAGCCTCACAAGATATACACTATATCTCTCAAGTGTCTAGGCTACTATTTACCCTCAAAGCACCCATGAAAACAAACACCACATAAACTTGGAAAGATTCTAAAATTGACAATCAACCCATAAACACAAGCACATGAGGATCAAAAGGTCTTTTAAGGTTGTAATGGGGCCAAGGACAAGGTATGGAAAAATATGGAATAAGTGGCTGAATCCCAAAGGAATAGAGGAGAAATGGGGAATAAGTGCATATTAAGAAAACATAAGAAAATAAAAAGAAGTAAAGATAAAATTTAAACATAAAGAGTAGAACCAAGAGTCTCATCATTCTTTTGTCATTTATTATCTTATTCACACAACTTTACTGCTTTGCTTTTCTTTTTCTTTTTCGATTTTTTTTAATAATATTTTTTTTGTACTCTGTAGCCTTTGAGAAATAGCATCATGTCATACCCTAATTTCGTCCGGGGACCTTTGCTTGATGACATGCGACCTTTCTTTGGTCCTTGTGAGGTGCTTGGTACCCATCATTAGGCAATTTGTGAAATTCCAGGACATGCCGAAAAACCAAAAAATATTGATGCACAATCCGTAAGTTTCCGTGACACACCGGAAATCAAATGGAAGCATCGTTGCATAATTAAGTGAGGTTCCGTAACATTCCGTAAGTCAAAAGGGGGATGACTATGTAATCCGCAAGGTTCCGTAACATTACGGAAAGAAAACAAGTATCGTTACGAGATTCGTAAGTTTCCGTAACTTTACGAAAAAAGAATCACCAAAAAAGGTAAGGGGGTGAACTTATCAAGATAGGGGTGTAAATAGCAATTCAAATCTAGGCACTTCTAGAACATTTTGGAAGTTGGGTTGCTTAAGGAGGAAGCAACTGGGCGGCAAGCTCCTCCACGTTTTTGAAAAATGGTTTTCGGGGCTTCCGCGGCTTCCGTAATACTTCCGTAAAATTTCCGAAAACCTTGGGTAAGCATATTTCACTTAACATTGGTGAAAGGGAAGAGAAAAAAGATGAAAATCAAATTCGAAAACAGTTCCGTAAGGCTTCCGTAACTTTTCCGTAAAATACGAAAAGGGGGGTGAACTTAGTAATTCGGGTGCGCTTAGAAATCTTCTTCATTAAGTCTTTGGGCGGCAAGCACCTCCCTTTTTATCTATAAATAGGGGAGGGGGAAGCTGTTTCAAAATGTTCAAGACCCCTTTGGCTATGCATTTCGGCTATTTTGGGCAAAAACACGTTTTCATGAAGAAAAATCAAGTCGAAGTACTTCCGTAACGCTTCCGTAAGCGATTCTGTGGAAATTCTTCATCGTTCTTCGTCGTTCTTCACCGTTCTTCATCCGTTCTTCGTTCGTTCTTCGTTCTTCAACGGGTAAGTTTTCGAATCCGAGACTTTCAATTCATTTCTTGTTTTGTGTACTTTCACTTTAATTTCGTTTACTTTCAGTTTTCTTTTCTTCCGTTTTTAACGTGCTTTAACCATTTATTTAAGCCGTTTTCTCGTCTAATAAATGATAAAATGAATTTCAACCGATCATTTGTGTTGTAATCTCGTTTAATCACTGTTAAAACGAAATCTAACCGATCGTTCACGCTATAACCTCGGTTAAACCAAAAAAAGTAAAATAATAATAAAATAATCAAAATATCTTGAAAAATAATAATAAAATAATCAAAATATCTTTGAATAAAATAATAAAAAAAATCAATCGGACGTTTTTCTTTGGAAGTTTCCTTGAATGAATTGATTAATAAACCAAAGTGAAACTAAGACTAAAATCAACTCACAAATCAAGTTTTTTTCCGAAAAATCACTAAAAACCGTTTTAAGGTCCAACGCCTTAAACGGTCCTCTTTGCTTTTATCGGTTAACATGGACCGTTCAAAAGCATAAAATCAACATGTGACTTTACCGCTTTTGCAAGAACTACATAGGTCTGATTTCCTCATCACAATTGAGGATACGTAGGAGCAAAAGCCCCGCTTTTGTCGACCACCCCAAGAGATCGTTAATGGTCCAAATGCCTTAACATTTCTCTCCTTTCAAAAACAAGAGATCGTTAATGGTCCAATGCCTTAACGTTTCTCTCCTTTCAAAATCAAAAGACCGTTTAATGGTCCAACACCTTAAATGACCTTTTGTTCAAATAAAAAACATATTTTGCAAAAAAGACAAAAAACAAACTTAAACCAAACACTTTGTTCCGAAAGAACTACGTAGGTCTGATTTTCTCATCCCAATTGAGGAATACGTAGGAGCAAAGGGAAACACCCTTGTCGACCACAAAAAGAGAAAAAATATAAAAAGGGTATAAAGGATATAAGGACATAAAAGGGAACGTAAAAATCAAAGTCATGTTTGCACATTCGATTAAAGGCTGTCGTCCCTTGTGACGGACGTGTGGGGTGCTAATACCTTCCCCGCGCGTAAATACAACTCCCGAGCCTTTCACTTAAAAGTTCGTAGATCGCGTCTTTTCTGGTTTTTCCGACGTTTTCCTCAAATAAACGTTGGTGGCGACTCCGCGCGTATTCCTTTCGTGGAACACGCATCCCGCGAGTCTCGCGTCGCCCTCCCGCCGAAGGGTAGGTTGCGACAGTTGGCGACTCCACTGGGGACTGTTTTTTAGAGAGTTAGGCCATTTAATCTTGTGCAATGTTTTATCATGACTTTCTCCTTTGTTGGTTTCCCTTTATTTGTCTTATGTTCTTGTGTATATAAACTTTTTGTTGCTTTTAGTGTGTTTTAGAATGTATGCATGAGGTAAATATTTATTCATTTGATGCACACAAACACTAACACTATTTGCACACACTGTGAGTGAAAAAGGGCCCTATACCCGGGTTCATGGGAACATAAGGAGTGGAGGTGAATCTGTGATCATGCTAGGTCTCTGACTTGCTTGATTACAGTGAACCCTCATCTAGAGCTTTTCTCTTTGAAAACTTATTGTTGCTAGTAGTCCCTACTGCTGCAATATGTTCTTCGAAGGGGATGATACCTCTAGAAACCATCAAGAGAGATATGACTACCTTGGGGATTATTGCTAAAAGCCTAGTTAGTTCTCTCCCTTATAGGTCCCTTAAATAGGGGCACGGAGCAAACACGCTGCGTGCCATTTTTCACACTGCCATGCATAAGTATCATATACCCGTTTGCTTATGTTCAGTGAATATTATCATACTATGTACATCCCCGTATTGTACCTTTAGCATGTGCATCATGTGCGGGTTCCGTCTTAATCCCCTCTCTTGGGAAAACCAACGGAGGGTCCGTGTCACCTTCTTAAATACATACGTTGGGCACTTTGCTACCCCAAGACGTTGTATCTAAGAAGGAGACAATTTCCCGAGCTCCCGTATTCATAAATTGCATCCGTGTCATATGCATTCCTTCATGCATTCATCCATTCCACCCATGATAGATGTCAGAGTTTTGATTCGCACTAGATTTTATTTCACTTTAGTAAAACATGGGATCAAGTCAAAAGCCTTCGCTTAAAAAGAGGTTCTATCAAGTCAAAATCAAGAGCTTAGAGGTCACTAGTTTAGGAGAGTTGGGGCAATTAATGGGTCAACTTCAACGGTAAGCCTTCCGCAAAGCCTATGGTAAGATTTGGGACCTAGCTAGGGTAGAAGTCTCCATGGAACCGATTGCATCCCTTTCCCAGTATTATGACCAGCCCCTAAGGTGCTTCACATTTGAGGACTTCCAGCTAGTGCCGACTGTGAAAGAGTTGGAAGAAATCCTGGGATGCCAACTGGGAGGAAGGAAGCCATATCTTTTCTTTGGGTTCTATCCCTCCACGACAAGAGTTGCCAAGGTAGTGAAAATCTCAGCACAAGAGTTGGAACGTCTAAAGCAAAACAGAAATGGAGTAGTCGGAGTACCAAGGAAGTGTTTGGAGGAAAGGGCAAAGGCCTTGGAAAATCAAGGCGAATGGGCTTTCTTTTATTGACATCTTGGCGTTTTTTATCTTTGGAGTTGTCCTCTTTCCGAATATGGAAGGGTTAGTGGACCTAGCAGCGATTGATGCTTTCCTCGCCTTTCATCATGGCAAGGAAAGCCCGGTCGTCGCCATTTTGGCCATGTATGACACGTTCGACCGGGGATGTGAAAAGAGCAGCGCAAGAATTGTTTGTTGTGCACTGGCTCTCTATGTGTGGCTGGTTTCACACCTTTTTTCTCCAAGAAGGTAGGCCCGTCTATCCGCTACAAGGTCACCGCTCGTGCGTCGAAAAGGGAAAGGGTAATTGATTCATTGCACCAAGAGGCAACAATGTGGACGGACTGATTTGCTCTTACTTTGAACAGGAGTCAAGAACTTCCCCGATTGCTAGCCAAGGCCAAAGCAGTGGCGGACACCTACTCCGCCCCCGAGGAGATCCACGGACTTCTCAGCTATTTTCAGCATATGATAGACTTAATGGACCATATGATTAGAAACCGCTAGGAAGTTTGTATTGTCGCTCAGATCTTGACTAGTTATAACTTTTTGAAAAAAATGAGTTTATCCCACGTTTTTACTCCAAAAATCAGTGCGAATCAAGTCACTCCCACATTTTATCTCTAGCATGCATTGTATGTTGGTCTCGTCCTTTGTCACGGGAAGCCGGAAGGTCCATATCACCTTCTTAATTGTACACATGGGGCACTGCGCCCCCAAATGCGCAAGTAAGAAGAGATAATTTTCCGGGCTCTCGTGTCCGTAAAATGCATTCATATCATGCATCGCATAAGCATCTCTTCATAATATCATAATGAACATATCGTTCCTGCATTTGTCCGTTATCATATTCCAGCCTCACATTTTGCATGAGTCATTGCATCATCATATGCGTTCAACATACTTTTTGTTTGCTCATACATGATCCTTGTATTTTCCTCTACAAAACAAAAACAAAAAAAAGGGAAGTACGAAAATTCACGCTGCATTCTTAGTTGCATATATTCGGTACCATGAGCCAACCATGTTGGGATCATAAACCCATTTCACTTAAAAACAAAATGATTGAACATGGTACCTAATGCATGTTTAACTAGGAAAGGATGTTTCTTCGGGCATCTCAATTTCATAATTACATTTTCCATGCATAGCTTAAAGTATGCCCGAGTCATTCATCCCTATGAGATGTTGTTGAAGTATTGGCGATCAGAATTGCCATTCCTTGGATTACGGGGTTGAACCAAGCTCATGCTTTTACAAAAAGGTTCATCAAGTCAAGTTGAAATATGGAAGTAACCGTCTTGCAAAATTGGGGCAAAAGATGAATCGAGTCACATCACTGCTTCGTCTACTGCCAAACATATTTAGGATTGTTTATGTCCTTGTTACTTCCAGTTTCACCTTGACAAAGATGTCATGGACCATGTTGAAAATCTAAATTGATTCAACCCCATATCCTGCGTAAAAATTCGCAATACTTCAACTGTACATCATTCGCATACATCCATGCTTTTCATTGGTTGCATTGCTCATTGCATTCTTTCGTTGAAAAATAAAATAAAATAAAATAAAATGAACTTAATCATTGTTATCAAAAAGAAAAGGACACGCTTTACGACACCCTTACCGAACTCGTGCTAGAGCTAGAGTAATGGGTGAAGCAGAGGAGGTGCAAGAGAAAATGAAGGCCGAAAATGGAGGCCATAAAAGAGCAAATGGCCACAATGATGAAGGCCATGATGAGCATGAAGAAGATAATGGAAGCCAATGCGGTTATAGTTGCCGCTATTAGCGTTGTCGCTAAGGTGAACCCGACGTCCCCTTCCGGCATCAACCAAATGAATCATCCAACCTCAAATATGATAGGCAAAGATTTGGGAAGTACGGACGACCCCATGATGTGCAAATTCAAAACGAGCACGCCTTCCCATCATATGGCTTGCCTCCCAACTATACACCACCCAATGTGGCATACACTCTCAATGAAAATCTCAATAACTCCACTCCGATACTCATTGAGAACAAATAACCTCATCAGGCACATATCTCTCAAACCATGGGGGAGACACATGAAATTCCCCACCACAATCTAGCTGACTTCGAGCCTTGGCTCGGATATGCCACTGAAGGGCAAGCAGTTGGTGGTATACCCCTACAAAACCCTTTGGAAGGCCCTCAGTATCACCCACAACTACACCTCTTGCATTCCACGACAAGTAAAAACCCTCATGCTATGGCAGAAATGGGAAAGTTGGATCATCTAGAGGAAAGGCTCAGGACCATTGAAGGAGGTGAAGATTATGCCTTTGCTAACCTAAAAGAGTTGTTCCTAGAACCCAATATCATCACCCCTCCCAAGTTCAAGGTGCTGGACCTTGACAAGTACAAGGGGACTACTTGTCCCAAGAACCATCTAAAGATGTATTGTCAGAAGATGGGGGAATACGCAAAAGATGAGGAATTGCTGATACATTCCTTCCAAGAAAGTCTTACTGGGGTAGCTGTTACCTGGTACACTAACTTGGAATCTTCCCGAGTCCATTCTTGGAAGGACCTAATGGTTGCCTTTGTTAGGCAGTATCAGTACAATTTTGATATGGTTCCGGATAGGATGCAACTACAGAACATTTGCAAAAAGGGGGACGGATCTTTCAAAGAACACGCCCAAAAGGTGGAGGGATCTGGCGGCCCAGGTGGTACCCCCAATGATGGAAAGGGAGACGATGATCGTGATGGTAGACACATTATCGATACTCTACTATGAAAAGATGGTGGGCTACGCACCCTCAAAGCTTTGCGGATTTGGTCTTCGCCAGTGAAAGGATCAATGTGGGTCCGAAAAGAGGCAAATTTGATCATCCTACTAGGACGACTGAGAAAACTGGGGCAAATAAAGAGGGTGAGGATGAGGGAGAAACCCATGCTGTGACTGCCATTCCTGTACGGCCAAATTTCCCACCAACCCAACAATATCTGTACTCAGCCAATAACAAACTTTCTCCTTACCCACCACCCAGTTATCCACAAAGGCCATCCCTAAATCTACCACAAAGTCTGTCTACCGCACTTCCAATGACGAACACCACCTTTAGCACAAACCAAAAACACCAACCAAGAAGTGAATTTTGCAGCGAGAAAGCTTGTAGAATTCACCCCAATTCCAGTGTCCTATGCTGACTTGCTCCCATATCTACTTGATAATTCAATGGTAGCCATAACCCTAGCCAAGGTTCATCAACCTCCATTTCTCCGAGAATACGACTCGAACGCAACGTGTGCTTGTCACGGAGAAGCCCCGGGGCGTTCCATTGAGCATGGTAGGGCTCTGAAGCGTAAGGTGCAAGGTCTAGTTGATGCGGGCTGGCTGAAATTTGAGGAGAATTGCGTGTAAATCCTGACATTGACAAGAGATGCCACACATGGGGCAATTTTGAAAGCTGTTGTTAGGTGTCCCTAATGACTCATCAGGGTTTCCAAGTTTATGCCATTATTGTAAACCACAGCTACAATGTTAAATGAAATGGATAAAGTTGATATCTTTGTCCCTCATCCTCTCACAAACGCATGTTTGCTTATTCAACTTTCATCGGAATGTGGGTGCAAGCCATTGGTCTGTTTGCTCAAGCGACCTGCGCTCCTGAGTGTTGACTTCCAAGACTGTTCAATCAGAGATTACTCGTCTTGCACGTTGGTGGGGGTGCCGTAAAAAAACGAGTAAAGTTCAAAACAAACAAGTTTCAAAATAAAATAAAATAAAAGTGTTCAAAAAGAAAAAAAAAACATTTGATTGACTGTGCTTTCAAGACGTTCATGTGACCTCATTTTATCATCCTGGAAAGTGTGTCTTTTTAGAGAGAAGTGAGTTATCAAGAATAGGATGTTGGACAAATGGCCTTAGTTACCTTGAGAAGAAGAGGGGATTGAATTAAGATACGAATATTATTCCCCAATTAAACTTTCACTCTCTCTTTTCGGATTAACAATGCACATAGGGACAACCCTTCCCTTGTGTTCAAGAATCCTCTACTACAAGAGACCCATGGTCTCTTAATCCCTTTTCAGAAATAAGAAGAAGAAATCTCTCTTAAAAGGGATAGATTGTACAATGAAGACCAATCAAAATTCATTATTGAATATGCAAGTGGTTGACCAAGGAATCTTTTTGAGAGGATAAGACATTTCAGTTCAGAAAAACTCTTGATCTTTCGAGAGGATAAAACTGTTTGGGCAATGAAAACTCTCTTTAAAACATTTGAATGGCCGTTCATAAAACATTTGAATAGATATGTCTCTTGGAAATTATTTTCTGAAAATCCCCTCTGGTAATCAATTACAAGACTTACGTAATCGATTACAGGTTTTAAAAAATTTGAATAAAAACATTTTTAACTACTGGTAATCGATTACCAGAGAGCAAATCTCAAATTCAAATGATAGAATTCTTTGGTCAAACCTTTGTTCGTTTCAATTTGGAAACTTCTTCCTAAAGATTCTAAAGAGATCAAACTTGATCATATATCTTGATTTTCTTGGATTCTAGTCTTGAATAAAACTTAGAAGCACTTGATCCTTTAGCATCATCAAGACATCAAAACATCTTGCTTCTACATAGGAGTCATTTGACTTAATCCATCAACTGAAAGATCCTTCAACTATTTCTCGTCCTTGGAAAATTCTTTTTGCAAGAATCAACTGCTTCTTTCATTCTTCCTCACTACGAGGTCGTGAAAACAAGACAACACTTGGTACCTCTAAGCCCTACACTGGGGCAACGAAAGGCACCATGCAAAAACCTCAAGCGAACCTAGGGGCAGATTAGAAGTTCTCACCCAATAGGTTCCCTCCTACAAGGTCATGACGAAAGGCAACGATTGGTACCTCAAAGCCTTACACTGGGGCAATGAGGGGCACCGTGCATGAGCCTCAAGTTAACATAGGGGCCGATCAAAAGTTCTCACCCATCGATGTTTTCAACAAAAAAGGGGGGACAAACCCTAGGATTTCGATGGATTGATTAAACATCAAATGGCTCCATTGCCGTCACTCCAAAATGGTCAAGTGACTAAATCAAAAAGAACATACACTTTGAGGGAGTTCCCGGAGAGATTTGCAAAAGATAGGATAAGGTCGCATGAATTATCACCTCTTTCAAAAGGACAGTCAATCTATGTTTTCCAAAAAAAATCAAATCAAAATCAAAATCACAAAATAGGGAAAGAATGTCATTGTACAACTTTCCATTACATTGCATTGTTTCATATGAAGTCCGCATTTACCAAATTTCACGACAAAGGTTGCATGCATCTGCATCCCTAAAAATCATGTTAACTGCATAGATTTCCTACATCTAATGTCCAAATCTTGTGGATTTGGGATGACCGGCCCTCTCGATGAGTCGATCTCTTGCTTTCTCATAAGGGTGGACCCTTGGGTACTTGTACCTATCACTTTTAGAGGACTACACGTCCTCGCCAACAGAGGGCTGCACGCCCTCACCTTCAGAGGACTACATGTCCTCGCCTTGAGAGGGCTACACGCCCTCATCTTGGGTACTAGTTACCCTCACCGTTGAGAGGACTACACGTCCTCGCCTTGAGAGGACTACACGTCCTCACCATCAGAGGGCTGCACGCCCTCACCTCTAGAGGACTACATGTCCTCGCCTTGAGAGGGCTACACGCCCTCACCTTGGGTACTAGTTACCCTCACCGTTGAGAGGACTACACGTCCTCGCCTTGAGAGGACTACACGTCCTCACCATCAGAGGGTTGCACGCCCTCACCTCCAGAGGACTACATGTCCTCGCCTTGAGAGGGCTACACGTCCTCACCTTGGGTACTAGTTACCCTCACCGTCAGAGGGCTACACGCCCTCACCTTGAAAGGACTACACGTCCTCGCCAGCAGAGGGCTGCACGCCCTCACCTCCAGAGGACTACACCTCCTCGCCTTGAGAGGGCTGCACGCCCTCACCTTTAGAGGGCTACGTGTCCTCATTTTCAGTGTGCTCGACATCCACACCTCAAAAGAATTTAAGGTCCTCTGTCCTTAAATGTTTAACCGAGACTTGCACTCCCGGTTAAGGGACCAGTAGTTTCCTTTTAACGGTTCCTGGGCCAGCCCCTGATATTGGAGGAGGGCCAACTGTGCGAGCACAACCAGAGAGGGAGGCTATCACACAGCTACTATGCATACTGGGGCAAGATTTCACCCGTGCCGCTGCAAAGAGAAGAGTGCGGACCATGCGCACCAACATGACCACTCTTACACAGATATAGATGACATTGCTACTTAGCAACATTCTGCCCAGTGACCGCAATGCCAATCTCCCCCTGCGGAAGTATCAGTTGGTCTGTGCCGTCCCGACATGGGTAAGTATGCATATGGTTCAACTGATTTCTGATACCATTTATTTGTTTGCAGGGATCGCACCCACAAAGACACCCAGTGAACCTGAAGAAGTCCAACAGGGCCCTGGGGTTTCCAGCTCTGGTTACGGGCCTCTATCAGTCCTACAGGGTGCCCGTACCCCCCCGGCAAGGTCACGTCATCATAGGTAAGTATGCACATCGCTCAACTGATTTCTGATTTCATCTATTGTTTGCAGGGATCGCGACTGCAAGACACCTAGTGGACCCGAAGAAGTCCAACAGGGTCTTGGAATTGTCAAGCTCTAATTACGGGTCTCTGTCAGTTCTACGGAGTACCTGTCACCTCCAGCAAGGGAATCAGGCCCCCTACTAATCGAGCTTTCATCAAGAAGTACTGCGCCCTAGACAGGCGCAGGGCGAAACACCACAGCAGCATTGGGATGGTCGGCAGCGGGAAACAGACGCACCGCCATCACCTCTAGAGTTCACCTCTGCTCATCCACAAAAAGGTTTGAGTATTGCCTACACAACATGGCCGACCCATAGGCGACCAAGTCCAAAGCCAAAGGTAAGCAAAGTACTAGGTCCATGACCGACAAATCATTAGGCGTCCAGCTCAAGACGTTAAAGAAGCGCTACTAGGAGGCAACCTAGTACCTTTTAAATTTCTGCCTGCTATTTGATCATTTTTTATAGTAGGACGCACCTAGTTGCTCATGATCCTGGGAATTTAAATAAAACAAGCGCAAGCTCGGAAGGTAGTCATACCTTACAAAACATATATATGTATGTTTAGGTAGTGAAAATACCTTAGATATGCATGTATGTAAACAAAAAAACACTTCACAAAATATATATATGTATGTTTAGGTAGAAAAATACCTTAGATATGCATGTATGTAAACAAAAAACACTTCACAAAATATATATATGTATGTTTAGGTAGAAAGATACCTTAGATATGCATGTATGTAAACAAAAAATACTTCACAAAATATATATGTATGTTTAGGTAGAAAGATACCTTGGATATGCATGTATATAGCAAAAATACCTTACAAAACATATATATGTATGTTTAGGTAGCAAGATACCTTGGATATGCATGTATATAGCAAAATACCTCATGAAAAAAAAAGGAGAAGAAAAAAAAACAAACAAGAAAAAGAAATAAACAAATAAAAAAAAAGAAGAAAAAAAAGAGAGAAAAAAGAAAAATAAGTTGTTTAGCTGAAAGACCGATATGCTTTTGAAAAGAGATGACTTCCAACTTTTCTTTGAAAAAATTCACTGATCATAACTAGTTTTTGAAAAAATGTGTATACACCTGAAAGGTGAATGCTGTGAAAATTTTCTCGGACGCCCGAAATGGACTTGGATGAATGCACAAATGGATAAAAGAACATATTTTGGAAACATTGGGTTGACTAAAATAGAGGAAATGAATCCTGAGCCCTAGCATCACATGACCATAAAAATTTGACACTTGAGTGTCCGCATAGGTGCATGCATGACTAGTTTTGCATAAAGTTTCCAAATCATCATTTTTGCATTTGTGTCATGGAAATAATGTGGGGCACCCCTTTTATCCTTGAGCCAAACCAAACCCCGACATGTATCATGTCTAGCCATTCTACAAACCTTGATCCAAAATCATGACTCACTATAATCCTTACCCTCGGAAGCAAAAAAGGAAAGAAGGAAAATTTCCAATCAAAGAGAAAGCAAAAAGAAAAGAAAGGAAATTCCCAATCAAAAAGTGGGAGAAAGCAAAAAGAAAAGAAAGGAAATTCCCAATCAAAGAGTGGGAGAAAGCAAAAAGAAAAGAAAGAAAATTCCCAACCAAAGAATGGGAGAAAGTAAAAAAGGAAGAGAAGAAAGCTCTTGGTCAAAGAAACCAGAAGAAATGTGCAGAGAGGTCTTTAGACCGGACAATATCTGAACAATACAGAATTGTCACCAAATGAACAAAAAGAAGGAAAGGAAACCGTGACCTAAAATGGTCTTCTCCCTTTAATTGCCAACCAAAATCAGTGCGCTAGCGACCTTTTCGCCCCACACTAAACAAAAACATAAAAGGAAAAGCCAACAAAAAATCAAAAGCCAAAAACACACAAAAGCCGAAAAACCCACCAAAAGAACCCATTCCCAAGGGAAGTCCTATTGATCCATGATCACACATGTAATTTTTGATTTGATAGGAAATAATTTGCAAAGTTAAGTCATGACATATCTATGGTTCGGAATTAGGATAAAACACTTACCTGTGCGAGATTGATACACTTTGAGTGGATTTCTTCTATTTTTGTCGAACCCAGTGTTTCCTCTAAATGGTCATTTAGAAACAAAATGCTAACATCCAAAATCTCATATAAGGTTATGGGGGGATTTCATCAGCAGACTCTCCTTCCCCGGTAAACGCATTGTTTTTCACTCAAAAAAGCGTATGCTGCTCTAATCAGTTGGAATATTTATCTCTTTACTAAAGCATGTTTGCATTTTAGTAAAGAAAACACCGAGACTTTTTCAAGTCTCACAAGTTATCAAGAACTACGTAGGTCTGAGTTCCTCATTGGAGGATACGTAGGAGCAAAAGCCTCGCTTTTGTCGACCGCACCGCTTTCTGTTACCATGACCCAAGAGCTGGTAGCCCGCGGAGACACCTTACGGTTATCCGCACCTCGAGTGTGATTGATAAGCAGAGGCCAATATGGTCATCTTCTGGTGGAGACTTTTTCAAGTCTCGCAAGTTATCCAGAACTACGTAGGTCTGAGTTCCTCATTGGAGGATACGTAGGAGCAAGAGCCTTGCTTTTGTCGGCCGCCCCATAATCTTTGTCATACTGACCCTGAGGTCATGTGACATGCACCCTTGTGTCATCCAGAGGCGGCGGGCCCGATGATACGCGGAGATACCTTACGGTTATCCGCACCCTTTTGTCATCCAGAGGCGGCGGGCCCGATGACAAGCAGAGACAAAATTTGGTCATTCTGCACCCTTGTGTCATCCAGAGGCGGCGGGCCTGATGATACGCGGAGATACCTTACGGTTATCCGCACCCTTTTGTCATCCAGAGGCGGCGGGCCCGATGACAAGCAGAGACAAAATTTGGTCATTCTGCACCCTTGTGTCATCCAGAGGCGGCGGGCCCGATGATACGCGGAGATACCTTACGGTTATCCGCACCCTTTTGTCATCCAGAGGCGGCGAGCCTGATGACAAGCAGAGACCAAGTTTGGTCATTCTGCACCCTTGTATCATCCAGAGGCGGCGGGCCCGATGATACGCGGAGATACCTTACGGTTATCCGCACCATTTTGTCATCCAGAGGCGGCGGGCCCGATGACAAGCAGAGACCAAGTTTGGTCATTCTGCACCCTTGTATCATCCAGAGGCGGCGGGCCCGATGATACGCGGAGATACCTTACGGTTATCCGCACCCTTTTCTCATCCAGAGGCGGCGGGCCCGATGACAAGCAGAGACCAAATTTGGTCATTCTGCACCCTTGTATCATCCAGAGGCGGCGGGCCCGATGATACGCGGAAATACCCGAGTGGTTATCCGTATAAACATTCTTTTGCTATCTGTAAGACAGAACGCTTGATAGCATGCAGAGGCTGACATAGTCTTGTGCACCTTTTGTTCCTCCGGGAACAACAAGTCATTTACATGTGGAAATTTCATGGTCACCCGCGACTCTCGTCAACCGAGAGGAGCGAAATTAGTGTCATACACTAATTTTCGTCCGGGGACCTTTGCTTGATGACATGCGACCTTTCTTTGGTCCTTGTGAGGTGCTTGGCACCCATCATTAGGCAATTTGTGAAAATCCGGGAACGACAAGTCATGGTCACCCGCGACTCTCGTCAACCGAGAGGAGCGAAATTAGTGTCATACACTAATTTTCGTCCGGGGACCTTTGCTTGATGACATGCGACCTTTCTTTGGTCCTTGTGAGGTGCTTGGCACCCATCATTAGGTAATTTGTGAAATTCTGGGAACAACAAGTCATTTGCATGTGGAGATTTTATGGTCACCCGCGACTCTCGTCAAATCGAGAGGAACGAAATTAGTGTCTTATCTTTACTTTCCTTTTATCTCCAATAAAAGACAAGTAAAGAGGGGCAACTGTCATACCCTAATTTCGTCCGGGGACCTTTGCTTGATGACATGCGACCTTTCTTTGGTCCTTGTGAGGTGCTTGGTACCCATCATTAGGCAATTTGTGAAATTCCAGGACATGCCGGAAAACCAAAAAATATTGATGCACAATCCGTAAGTTTCCGTGACACACCGGAAATCAAATGGAAGCATCGTTGCATAATTAAGTGAGGTTCCGTAACATTCCGTAAGTCAAAAGGGGGATGATTATGTAATCCGCAAGGTTCCGTAACATTACGAAAAGAAAACAAGTATCGTTACGAGATTCGTAAGTTTCCGTAACTTTACGAAAAAAGAATCACCAAAAAAGGTAAGGGGGTGAACTTATCAAGATAGGGGTGTAAATAGCAATTCAAATCTAGGCCCTTCTAGAACATTTTGGAAGTTGGGTTGCTTAAGGAGGAAGCAACTGGGCGGCAAGCTCCTCCACGTTTTTGAAAAATGGTTTTCGGGGCTTCCGCGGCTTCCGTAATACTTCCGTAAAATTTCCGAAAACCTTGGGTAAGCATATTTCACTTAACATTGGTGAAAGGGAAGAGAAAAAAGATGAAAATCAAATTCGAAAACAGTTCCGTAAGGCTTCCGTAACTTTTCCGTAAAATACGAAAAGGGGGGTGAACTTAGTAATTCGGGTGCGCTTAGAAATCTTCTTCATTAAGTCTTTGGGCGGCAAGCACCTCCCTTTTTTTCTATAAATAGGGGAGGGGGAAGCTGTTTCAAAATGTTCAAGACCCCTTTGGCTATGCATTTCGGCTATTTTGGGCAAAAACACGTTTTCGTGAAGAAAAATCAAGTCGAAGTACTTCCGTAACGCTTCCGTAAGCGATTCTGTGGAAATTCTTCATCGTTCTTCGTCGTTCTTCACCGTTCTTCATCCGTTCTTCGTTCTTCAACGGGTAAGTTTTCGAATCCGAGACTTTCAATTCATTTCTTGTTTTGTGTACTTTCACTTTAATTTCGTTTACTTTCAGTTTTCTTTTCTTCCGTTTTTAACGTGCTTTAACCATTTATTTAAGCCGTTTTCTCGTCTAATAAATGATAAAATGAATTTCAACCGATCATTTGTGTTGTAATCTCGTTTAATCACTGTTAAAACGAAATCTAACCGATCGTTCACGCTATAACCTCGGTTAAACCAAAAAAAGTAAAATAATAATAAATAATCAAAATATCTTGAAAAATAATAATAAAATAATCAAAATATCTTTGAATAAAATAATAAAAAAAATCAATTGGACGTTTTTCTTTGGAAGTTTCCTTGAATGAATTGATTAATAAACCAAAGTGAAACTAAGACTAAAATCAACTCACAAATCAAGTTTTTTTCCGAAAAATCACTAAAAACCGTTTTAAGGTCCAATGCCTTAAACGGTCCTCTTTGCTTTTATCGGTTAACATGGACCGTTCAAAAGCATAAAATCAACATGTGACTTTACCGCTTTTGCAAGAACTACATAGGTCTGATTTCCTCATCACAATTGAGGATACGTAGGAGCAAAAGCCCCGCTTTTGTCGACCACCCCAAGAGATCGTTAATGGTCCAAATGCCTTAACATTTCTCTCCTTTCAAAAACAAGAGATCGTTAATGGTCCAATGCCTTAACGTTTCTCTCCTTTCAAAATCAAAAGACCGTTTAATGGTCCAACACCTTAAATGACCTTTTGTTCAAATAAAAAACATATTTTGCAAAAAAGACAAAAAACAAACTTAAACCAAACACTTTGTTCCGAAAGAACTACGTAGGTCTGATTTTCTCATCCCAATTGAGGAATACGTAGGAGCAAAGGGAAACACCCTTGTCGACCACAAAAAGAGAAAAAATATAAAAAGGGTATAAAGGATATAAGGACATAAAAGGGAACGTAAAAATCAAAGTCATGTTTGCACATTCGATTAAAGGTTGTCGTCCCTTGTGACGGACGTGTGGGGTGCTAATACCTTCCCCGCGCGTAAATACAACTCCCGAGCCTTTCACTTAAAAGTTCGTAGATCGCGTCTTTTCCGGTTTTTCCGACGTTTTCCTCAAATAAACGTTGGTGGCGACTCCGCGCGTATTCCTTTCGTGGAACACGCATCCCGCGAGTCTCGCGTCGCCCTCCCGCCGAAGGGTAGGTTGCGACACATCATATTCAGCATGTCCAACATTTAACCAATATGCAATGTACATCAAGTATGGCTCAAAATATATCATGAAGCATGGCCAACAAAATATGTTATCCAATGAAACAAAAACCCCCACACTTATTCCCAAAACAATTCCAAAGCTCCAAAATTCCTTAAGGATATGGAGATGTCATGGTTTTTCACTTAAGGCTTGTAGTGAGCTTCAAAACAAGGAAAGGGAAACAAGGCTCAAAAGGGCTATCAAAGGAATTAAGTCAAGGTAAGTCCATTTGGCTAGAAGCTTATAAGAACAAAATTGCCTCAATCATTTCCAAATATGCATGTGAATTAGGAAGCATCAATAAGAATCAAGCCAAGGTTATTGTGCAAGCAATCAATGGGGAAAAACACACCAAATGATTATGATGATGGATGGCTCAAATTCTCACAAAGGTAAACTCATCACTTTCAAATTGAGCTTTGAAAACTATCATGACATGTAGAGGAGAATCAAAGATTTCAAGTCACAAAATGTCAAAAACTTTTATTTTCAAAACAATTACCCATTTCTTGAACATATCCTATAATTCAAAGAAAAACATGCAAAGTCCTACATGCACACAGAATTGACCCAAAATATTAAACTAGAAATCCGACGAAACTAACAACATTAACAAATTACCACAACTAACAAATTAACAAAACCGACAAAACTAGCAAAACCAAAGAACACTTCCCCCCCCCCCCCCCATACTTAAACAACACATTGTCCTCAACGTAGCACAATTAAAAGATTAAAACAATTAAACCATCAAATAGAATTCGACAAGTGTAATAAAAGCAAAGAAGGAGATAGGAAAAGAAGAACTCCCTAAGTCATGGTGGAGGAAGAGTAGGGTGGATTAAGGAAGTCTCTTCCACCACTACGTCCACTAAAGAAGGGTTCATGAGGAATGGCTTAAGTCGATGTCCGTTGACCTTGAAGCTCTTGTTTGTGGAGTCACTTTTGATCTCAACTGTACCATAAGGAAAAACATTAGTAACAACAAAAGGACCAATCCACTTAGACCTCAACTTACCACTCATGAGTCCAAGCCTAGAATTATACAATAACACTTTTTGCCCAACCATGAAGTCCTTCTTAACTATCATGCTATCATGGAACTTCTTGGTCTTTTCTTTGTAGAACTTGGCATTCTCGTAGGCTTCTAGGTGGATTTCATCTAACTCACTTAATTGCAACTTTCTTTCCTCACCAGCTTGATCCATAGAGAAGTTGCAAGTCTTCACTACCCAGTATGCTTTGTGCTCAATTTCCACTGGAAGATGACATGCCTTTCCAAAGACAACCCGATAAGGAGACATTCCTATGGGTGCTTTGTAGGCAGTCCGATGTGCCCAGAGAGCATCATCAAGCCTGGTACTCCAATCTTTCCTGCTTGGCTGCACAATCTTCTCTAAAATTCTCTTGATCTCCCTGTTAGAAATTTCTGCCTGTCCATTGGTCTGGGGGTGGTATGGTGTGGATACCCTGTGTACCACCCCGTACTTTTTAAGCAGGGCATGCATTGTTCTGTTGCAAAAATGGGTTCCTTGATCACTAACAATTGCTTTAGGTACTCCAAACCTGCAAAACAGATTAGACCTGACAAAATCTGCAACAACTTTAGCATCATTAGTTCTAGTGGCCTTGGCTTCCACCCATTTTGAAACATAGTCAACTGCAAGGAGAATGTAAACATAACCAAAAGAGACAGGAAAAGGGCCCATGAAATCTATACCCCAGACATCAAACACCTCACAAAATAGCATAGGTTGCTGAGGCATTTGTTGTTGCCATGTAAGTGTATTTCCTGCTCTCTGACACTGCTCACAAGTGCTGCAGATCTTCCACGCATCTTTAAAGATGGTGGGCCAATAAAAACCACAATCAAGCACTTTGCGAGCTGTCCTTTGAACACCCAGATGACCTCCCGGTGCGGAAGAATGACAGAACTGCAGGACTGAGTCAGTCTCATGATCTGGAATGCATCGTCTAATGACCTGATCACTGCACAATTTCCACAAGTAGGGGTCATCCCAAATAAAATGCTTAGCATCACTTTTAATTTTATCTTTTTGGGCTTTAGATGCTAAAGGAGGAAAAACAGAAGCAACTAAATAATTGACAATGTTAGCAAACCAGGGAGTAGAAAGAGAGTCAGAAATACTATACAGTATATACAAATGATCATCCAGGAAATCATCCCGAATGGGTGAATCCGCATCTAATACACGTTCGATCCGACTCAAATGATCAGCAACTAGATTTTGTGATCCGCTCCTATCACGGATCTCCAAGTCAAACTCTTGGAGCCAGAGCCTCCATCGGATCAACCTAGGCTTAGAATCAGCCTTCTTCAACAAGTACTTTAGAGCTGCATGGTCAGTATAAACAATAATGCGGGTACCAAGCAAATAAGATCGAAATTTTTCACGAGCAAAAACTATGGCTAGAAGCTCTTTCTCAGTAGTAATATAATTAGCTTGGGCAGCATCTAAAGTCCTAGAAGCATAATATATCACCCTGGGCAATTTATCAATTTTCTGAGCAAGGACAGCCCCCAATGCATAATTTGATGCATCACACATAAGCTCAAAAGGGGCTGTCCAATCGGGTGCCTGGATGATGGGGGTGGTAGTCAGACTCTTTTGAGGCAATCAAAAGCCTCTTTGCATCTGTCATTAAAGTCAAACTCCACCTCCTTTTGCAACAAGTTGGACAGTGGAAGGGCTACTTTGCTAAAATCCCTTATAAAGCGCCTGTAGAATCCTGCATGACCAAGAAAAGATCCCACCTCTCGCACACAAGAGGGGTAAGGAAATTGTGAAATAACAGAAATTTTTGCAGGATCTACTTCAATACCCTTATTGGAAATAATGTGGCCTAAAACTATACCTTGCTCAACCATAAAATGACATTTTTCAAAATTTAGAGCAAGGTTAGTTTCAATGCATCTATTCAAAACTTTTTCCAAACTATCCAAGCAACCATCAAAAGAGGATCCATATACAGTGAAATCATCCATAAACACCTCTATGCAATTTTCTAAAAAATCACTGAAAATACTAATCATGCACCGCTGGAAGGTACCAGGGGCATTGCACAGGCCGAAAGGCATCCTCCTATATGCAAAAGTGCCGAAGGGGCAGGTGAATGTAGTCTTTTCCTGATCCTCAGGAGCAATAGTAATTTGCATATAACCAAAAAAACCATCAAGGAAACAATAGTGGGATTTACCTGCCAGGCGTTCAAGCATCTGGTCAATGAATGGCAGGGGAAAACGGTCCTTTTTGGTAACTTGGTTCAGCCTCCTATAGTCAATGCAGACTCTCCAACTGTTCTGCACCCGAGTAGGAATCAGCTCCTCCTTCTCATTTTTTATCATTGTGAGGCCGGTCTTCTTCGGGACTACCTGGACGGGACTCACCCATTTGCTGTCGGAGATAGGATAAATGATTCCAGCTTGCAAAAGCTTGGTTATCTACTTCTTCACTACATCAAGAATCACCGGGTTGAGTCTCCTCTGTGGTTGTCTTACTGGTTTAGCTCCATCCTCTAAATTTATTTGATGCATACATGTGGATGGGCTAATACCAGGAATGTCCGCCAGGGTCCAGCCTATAGCCTTCTTATGCTTCTTGAGAACAGACAACAACTTCTCATCTTGCTCATCAGCAAGGGAGGCAGATATAATCACTGGAAAACTCTTGCTATCATCCAAGTAAGCGTATTTTAAATTTGATGGTAGAGGCTTCAATTCTGGTGTAGTCGGCTGGATAGTGGTAGAAGGAGATGGTTTCTCAGCCTTTACCTCATAAAGAAAGTCAGAGGTATGTGTACTTCCTGAAACATGGTTAGTCCTATCTGACTCTATAAAATCAATTTCGAGAGGTAAAACACCACCACCAGACATGCAATCAATATCACTCTCGGATTCACTCTCAGCATCAAATTCAGACATATGACCAAGTACAATTTCAGACTCAATGCATGAAGAGTGAGAGGCATGTAGATTAGAATAAAGATCAATCATGTATTCATCAACAACATGGTCAATTATTTCAGCACGAAATACAGAAAGATCTTCAGATGGGTATTTCATAGCATCCAGAATATTAAAATGAACAGTTATATCACCAAACTCCATGGATAGTGTGCCTGCATATACATCTATCTTAGTTCTAGCAGTTTTCATAAAGGGTCTTCCTAGAATGATGGGAACTGATCCTTGAGAAAATCCATCCTCCATATTCAAAATATAAAAATCAACAGGGAAAATCAGTTCACCAACTCGAACCAAGATATCTTCTATAAACCCAACAGGATAGGCAACACTTCTATTAGCTAAATGAATCACCACATCATTTGACTGCAAGGGACCTAGAGATAGAGAATTAAAAATAGACAGAGGCATAACACTAACAGAAGCTCCTAAATCTAGCATGGCATTGTCAAACTTACTATTCCCTATAATACAAGGTATGCTGAATGTACCTGGATCTTTACATTTTTCAGGAATTTGGGGAACAGATTTACCAATCAATGCAGAGACATTTCTGCCCATGCAAATTCGTTCACTTCCTTTAAGCTTCCGCTTATTAGTGCACAGCTCCTTCAAGAATTTAGCATATCTTGGAATTTGCTTTATTGCATCCAGCAGAGGTATGTTTACCTCTACTTTTCTAAATGTTTCCAAGATCTCTTTCTCTGCCTCTTCCATTTTTTTGTTGGAAACTGCTCTTAGAGGGAATGGAAGAGGAGGGATGTGCTGCTTCTGCAAATCAGAATTGCCAGTGGAAGATTCACCTGCACAGAAATTGTTAGGTAAATTTTTGTCATTACCTTTTTCTGGGTTAGAGTGAAGTTGGGCAGGTTCATTTGCAGATGAGGAAGGTGCTACGGGTTGAGGTCCTTGACACTGCTTTCCCGACCTCAATGAAATGGCACTGACATTTTTGGGATTTTGGACAGCTTGAGAAGGCAGCTTGTCAGAATTCTGGGACTATTGTTGATTCAATTGGGTAGCCAATTGTCCCATATGATTGGTTAAGCTCTGAATGGAGACTCTGGTCTCTTGCTGAAACTGCATGTTCTGCATAGTCATTTGCCTCACAAGTTCTTCGAGGGAAGGTTGTGGAGGGCTCTCAACTGTTGGCTGTTTCTGGGGCTGTTGTTGTTGTTGGATTGGTGGAGGAATGTATGGTCTGCTTGGGCCAGCAGCATTTTGGAAGGAAGGAGCAGGCTGCTGTTGTTGCTGTTGAGGGCTAGACCATCTGAGATTAGGGTGATTCCTCCATCCAGGGTTGTATTTGTTGCTGGAGAGGTCATAATTGTTCTGCTGTGGTTGATTTTGCTGCTGAGGTTGAGGAGGTCTATTGTAAATGTTTGCAGCATAAGCTTCGGGCTGCTCAATTGCTCCAGGTTGCTACATGGTAGGGCAAAGGTCTGTATGGTGGTCAGCAGAGGAGCACAAACCACAAACCCTTGCGACAGGTACAGATTTCTGATTCAAGGCCAGCTGGGTTACCAAGTTAACCAATGCATCCAGTTTTCCTTCAAGCTTCTTAGTCTCAGATGATGCAGCTGAGTTTGTAGCTACCTCATGCACTCCTCTAATGACTATGGCATCATTTCTGGCGCTAAAATGCTGGGAGTTGTGATGCAATCCTCCCTAGGAAGGGACCAATCACTAGAACCATGAGCAAGAGGCTCCAAGAAGATTGGGCTAGAGCTGCTGAAGAAGGCCCTAGGGTTCTCATGAACCTTAGGGTAGATTTCTGAGCCCATGGGCCAAGGTTGGGTCCAATTATCTTTGTACATATTAGACTAGGATGTCATTATATTTGGTCCTTGTATATAGGGCTCCATATTGTAGGTAGGGTACCCTAGAAATATAGGATTTTTCAGCCCTTGTATTTTTGGGCACCTAGACTAGTTTTTGTATTAGGGGTAGTTTTGTAATTTCACATGCACTAAGTGGATATTTGATGTGTGTGGCTGGAAATAAATTTAATTGAATTGGTAGAAGCCCAATCCAATTAAATTTTAGAGGGGGAGGTGAGCATTTGCTTACTACACCCCATTGCCACATCATATAGTCACACTTTGTGCATGTCCTTCATGCTTTTCATGCCTCATGACACCTAAGCACACTTAGTGGAGAATCTTGGAATTGATCTTGGATTAGTGGGCTGAACCATAACAATAATTCACTAATCATAATTAGTGAAATTTTGGCTCCAAAGTTTGGCTCCACAAATTCAATTTCAAATTCAAGTGAAATTTGAATTTCCCTCCAATTTTGTGTGACACTTAGGCTATAAATAGAGGTCATGTGTGTGTATTTTTTTGAACTTTGATCATTTGAATATTAACTTCAGATTTCAGAGCTCCTTTTGAGCACAAAATTTCGTGCTCTTCTCTCCCTCTCCCTTCATTCATCTCCTTCTTCCTCCAAGCTCTTATCCATGGCCTTCTATGGTGGTGAGCTTCTTCTAGACTCATCTTCTCCTTGAAGTGGCGTCTCCTCTCTCTCTTCCTTCTCCATTCCGCTGCCATTTATCTTCCAAGAAGCAAAGGAATCCATTGATGAAGAAGATCCTAGGCCTACAAGCTCCAATGGAGCTTGCATCATGTGGTATCAAGAGCATCTTCATCTAGGTGATGTTCTTTTGCTTCCTCTATCTTTTTGTTCGGTGAATTCTCTTTAATTCCTTGTTCTTCATCTTATTCTCCATGTATATCCTCCATTGTCTTGTGGTTTGGTGCTGTTTAGAGTAGATTCAAAAAAAAAAATAAACCGATTAAATCTTAGATCTACACTTGTTCTTGCATTTCTATGGTTCAAATTTTGTAGATCTACTCTTGAATCTTGTTTTTGTGTTGATTTTAGGTTCTATCATTTTTCATTCATAATATTCTTGTGCTGAACCTTAGATCTAAATTTTATTCCAAAATATTGATTAAAAAAAAAACACAAAAATCTAAGTGTAAATCACTTAATCCATGTTGTCTTAGAGTCATGTTTAGTCATAGTAATTGTCACATTATGTTCTAAGTTTGTGTTGAATTTTATTTTGTTGATTGAATTCTAGATACATTTGTTCATGTATTCTTGTCATTCTTAGCCTATCTTTTGAATTTTGAGTCTAATTCATGCATGTTATTTAGTTCATAACATGTTCTAAATCAATTCCTAGAAGTAGTCTTGTTCTTGAACTCTTTTTTGTTTTCTAAGATTCCTACATGATGCCTATGATGAAGTTGAGTTGTGGTGCTGAGTTGTGGCTGGATTTGTGAATCAAATAAGTCTTAAGCTCTCTTGAATTGTGTTATTCAAGATAATTGAGCATAAGCAAACACAAATTGTAACTATCCAAGCCTTAAGCAACATAAACACTACTCTTGATTTCTAGGTTGAAATCGCTGGTGCTGGCAGCTTGAACATACAAAATTGTATAAATTACTGGGAATTGGTCACAACGATTTTTGAGCTGAAAGTTTTACTGAATTTTCTAGACATCTGGAAAAAAATTATAGAAAAAGAACCAAGCGATTTGGATTAAAGGAAAAAATAATAAAAATCACACAAGTTGGCAGAAAAATTAGTGTCCAGGAAAAAAAAAGGAAAAGTGAAAGGAAAGTGTGCTTGCTATTTTGGCTCAAAATTTGTTCTATAATTGGTGCCTATTTTATACCAATCCTAGTTCTGAAATTTCAATTGAAAATTATTGTGAAAACAAGTGCCAAAACTAGAGGTTTCTTGAGTCTTTTTTTTTTTAGAGTTTTTCTACTCTACTCTAGAGCCATTCTAGGTTTCTCTTTGAGTCCTAGCTTGCTTTTTTGTGCTTTTCATTGCTTTAATTGTTGAATAATCTTTTGGAAATTTGTCTTGTTAAAACTCTATTGGTTTAGCTTTCATTTCATTTTTTTTGGTCTTTGGTTATTGCTTGTCTCTTTGTTTCCTTGCTTGTGAGTTGCCATATAGGGAATTGGAAAGGAGGATTGGTGCCATATCTTGAAGAATTTGAGTCAAGAAGAAAGGGGCCAACCACCTTAAGAGCTATTGGACTAAGAAGCACTCCAAATTGAGTGAAATACTCAAGAGAGAATAGCCACCACAATTGAGGACTTTTTTTTTGTAATTTTGTAATTGGCAATTTGTTTTGTTTTCAAATTTTGTAACAAAAAGGCCTTTCATTGGAAGTAAGTTGGGAGCCTCCAATAGGTCACCCTACTTCCATTTGTGTGTAATAATTTTAGGCAATTTTCCCTTAGGATAGTGAGTGTTTTGTTGGGAACCTTAAATGAGGTCATCCAAACACTCTTAGGATCCGCCTAGTTTGCATTTCTTGCACTTTAATTTCTTGCTTACTTTCATAGCTTATTTCTTTTACCCTCCATTGTCAAACCACCTAGATAGCTTGCCTTTTACCAATTAGTTTTTACCTTATCTTTCACACCTCTTTTAGTGTTTATTTTGGCTAGTTTCAACCATAGTTTATTTTACCTTTTGTTTTCAAACCCCCAACAAGAAAGAACCATAACTTAGGAACCAACATGAGTCTTCATTCTTCATCTAGTGTTAATGGTGAGGGTTCTACTCCTAAGGACCCCTTGTATAAGATATTAGATGAGTTGAGATCCCTTAAGTTGTGGAAAGAAAAACAAGAGAGAAAAGAAAAAGGTAAAAAAAAAGTGGAAGAAATATGTCAAGATGAAAGAGAGAAAATAAGAGAGGAAGAAAGAAGAAAAATAATGAAAGAAATGAAAAGAGAAAAACATGCCTCCTATAGTAGTCATGACTCTTGCAAGAGTTTAAGTGAAGAACTTAGCGACTATTATAGAGGGCGTCATAGTTCACATACTAAACATCACTCCCAAAGAAGAGAAAAGGATAGAAGGCCTCAAGAGGTTAACATTAGCCTCCCATATTTCCATGGAAAAGATAATGTTGAGGCCTACTTAGATTGGGAAATGAAGGTTGAACAACTCTTTGCTTGCCATCATATTAGCGAAGAGAGAAAAGTTCCATTGGCTACCCTTAGCTTTCAAGGGTATGCCCTCTATTGGTGGACTTCCCTTGTTAAAGAACGAAGGATTCATGGGGATCCTCCAGTAGAGTATTGGAATGATCTTAAGAGTTCCCTTAGGAAGAGGCACATTCCCTCCTACTATGAAAGGGAGCTTATGGACAAGCTCCAAAGGCTTAGACAAGGGAGTATGAGCGTTGAAGAATATAGACAACAAATGGAACTACTCCTTTTAAGAGCTGGACTTAGGGAGGAGGAAAGAACAAGCATAGCTAGGTTCCTTAGTGGGCTCAATATGGAAGTGAGGGACAAGGTTGAACTCCTTCCATATAGGGACCTAGATGAGCTAGTCCAACTTTGTATAAGAGTGGAGCAACAACTTAAAAGAAAGCCTTCTTCAAAATCTTATGGCTCTCACTCTTATCCAAGGAAGGACCAAGCCCATGGAATTTTAGGGGCTGCACCTTCAAAACCCAAGGAAGATAAGGGTAAGACCATAGAGAAATACACCCCTAAGACTAGTTCCCAAGAAAGGACTAGCAACATTAAATGTTTCAAATGTCTTGGGAGAGGTCACATTGCCTCTCAATGCCCCACAAAGAAAACCATGATCATGAGGGGTCAAGACATTTATAGTAGTCAAGAGGAGACTACTTCTTGCTCTTCCTCTAGTGGAAGTGAAGATGAAGTAAGGGGTGAAGAGTCTAGTGAGGAAGTCTACCCCCATGAAGAAGGTGACCTCTTAATGGTTAGAAGGCTCCTTGGAGGTCAATCTTGTGATCTATCTCAATCCCAAAGAGAGAACATCTTTCATACAAGATGCAAAATTTTAGATAAAACTTGTTCTCTCATTGTGGATAGTGGATCTTGTTGCAATTGTTGTAGCACAAGATTAGTTTCCAAGTTGAACCTCACTATCATTCCCCACCCAAAACCTTATAAACTTCAATGGCTCAATGAGCAAGGGGAAATGATAGTTAACCAACAAGTGAAGGTACCTTTCTCCATTGGGACATATAAGGATGAAGTTAATTGTGATATAGTTCCCATGGAGGCAGGACATATTCTTTTAGGAAGGCCGTGGCAATTTGATAGGAAGATCATTTATAATGGCCTAACTAATGAGATTACCCTCACCCATCTTGGCACTAAATTTGTGTTGCATCCTCAAACACCTTCACAGGTGGCCAAAGATCAACTAACTATGAAAGATAAGAGGGATGAGGAAGAAAAATTAGAAAAACAAAAGAAAAAGAAGGATAGTAAGGCCTTGTCTTCAAAGGCCAGGGGGAAGGAAAAAGAGGGAAAGGATTCCTCCAAGAAGATTGTTAAGAAGGAAAATCATTTTGCAACAAAAGGTGATATTAAAAGAGCACTCCTTCTTAAACAATCTTTCTACCTTCGCCTATCAAGGGAAACATCCCTTAGCACTGCCACAATTCCTACATTTGAGACCTTACCCCCAAAGGTCCAAGAACTCTTACATGAATTTGGTGATATATTTCCAAAAGAGATACCCCCTGGGCTACCTCCTTTAAGGGGAATAGAACACCAAATAGATTTAGTCCCAGGAGCAAGCCTTCCTAATAGGCCAGCCTATAGGACTAACCCTCAGGAGACTAAGGAGATAGAGTCTCAGGTTAAAGAATTGTTGGAGAAGGGCTGGGTCCAAGAGAGCCTAAGCCCATGTGCTGTGCCAGTGTTGTTGGTGCCCAAAAAGGATGGTACGTGGAGAATGTGTACAGATTGCAGGGCCATCAACAACATCACTGTAAAGTATAGGCACCCCATTCCTAGACTTGATGATTTGCTTGATGAGTTGCATGGTGCCAATATCTTTTCAAAAATTGATCTTAAAAGTGGTTATCACCAAATCAGGATGAAAAAGGGTGATGAGTGGAAAACTGCTTTCAAGACCAAGTTTGGTTTGTATGAATGGCTAGTGATGCCTTTTGGGCTCACTAATGCACCAAGCACCTTTATGAGGCTTATGCATCATGTCTTAAGGGATTTCATAGGTAGATTTGTAGTTGTTTATTTTGATGATATTTTAGTGTATAGTAGGAGGCTAGATGATCACTTAGGACATCTCAGACAAGTTCTTTCAGTCCTTAGGAAAAACACCCTCTATGCAAATATAGAGAAGTGTACCTTTTGTGTAGATAATATAGTTTTCTTAGGTTTTGTAGTTGGTAGAAATGGGGTCCAAGTGGACCCTGAGAAAATCAAGGCCATCCAAGAATGGCCCACCCCAAAAAGTGTGGGAGATATTAGGAGCTTCCATGGGTTAGCAAGCTTCTATAGAAGGTTCGTTCCTAATTTCTCTACAATTGCATCACCTCTCAATGAGCTGGTGAAGAAGAATGTGGCATTTACCTGGGGTGAAAAACAAGAGCAAGCCTTTGCTTTGCTCAAAGAAAAGCTTACTAAGGCACCTGTTCTAGCTCTTCCTGACTTTTCTAAAACTTTTGAGCTAGAATGTGATGCCTCTGGAGTGGGAGTTGGAGCTGTATTGTTACAAGGTGGGCACCCTATTTCTTATTTTAGTGAAAAACTTGATAGTGCCACCCTCAACTACCCCACCTATGATAAAGAGCTTTATGCCTTAATAAGAGCCCTCCAAACTTGGGAACATTACCTTGTTTCCAAGGAATTTGTCATTCATAGTGATCATCAATCACTTAAGTACATTAGAGGGCAAAGCAAGTTAAACAAGAGGCATGCAAAATGGGTAGAGTACCTAGAGCAATTTCCATATGTTATCAAATACAAAAAGGGAAAAACAAATGTGGTAGCTGATGCCCTCTCTAGGAGACACACATTGTTTTGCTCCCTAGGAGCTCAAATTTTAGGATTTGATAATATTAGGGACTTGTATGCTTTAGATGAACATTTCTCTCCCATTTATGAGAGTTGTGGGAAAAAGGCCCAAGATGGATTCTATTTGGCTGAGGGGTATTTGTTCAAAGAGGGAAAGCTTTGCATACCCCAAGGATCCATTAGGAAATTACTTGTGAAAGAGAGCCATGAGGGTGGGCTCATGGGCCACTTTGGGATAGACAAGACCCTTGTCTTCCTCAAAGAAAAGTTTTATTGGCCCCATATGAAGAAAGATGTCCATAAGCATTGCACTAGGTGTGTGGCTTGTTTACAAGCCAAGTCTAGGGTGATGCCTCATGGGCTATACACACCCTTACCCATCCCATCTGCACCTTGGGTAGACATTAGTATGGACTTTGTCCTTGGGCTTCCTGGAACCCAAAGAGGTGTAGACTCTATCTTTGTGGTGGTGGATAGGTTTAGCAAGATGGCACACTTTATACCATGCCACAAGGTGGATGATGCTTCCCACATCTCAAAACTCTTTTTCAAGGAAGTTGTGAGACTCCATGGTTTGCCTAGGACCATTGTGTCAGATAGAGATGCTAAGTTCCTTAGCCACTTCTGGAAAACCTTATGGGCTAAGTTAGGAACTAAACTTCTTTTCTCTACCACTTGTCATCCACAAACTGATGGGCAAACAGAGGTAGTGAATAGGTCTTTATCCACCCTTTTAAGGGCTCTTCTGAAAGGCAACCATAAGTCTTGGGATAAGTATCTTCCTCATGTAGAATTTGCCTACAATAGGGGGGTTCATAGAACCACCAAGCAGTCCCCTTTTGAGGTTGTCTATGGGTTCAATCCCCTAACACCGTTAGACCTCATTCCCCTCCCACTGGACACTTCTTTTATACATAAAGAAGGGGAATCTAGGTCAGAATTTGTAAAGAAGATGCATGAGAGGGTTAAGAACCAAATAGAGAACCAAACAAAGGTGTATTCAACTAAAGGCAATAGAGGAAGAAAAGAGCTAGTTCTTAATGAGGGTGACTGGGTTTGGCTCCATCTTAGGAAGGATAGATTCCCTACTAAAAGGAAATCCAAGCTTAGCCCTAGAGGGGATGGACCTTTTCAGGTTTTGGAGAGGATCAATAACAATGCCTATAGGTTGGACCTCCCAGAAGAGTATGGAGTCAGCACCACTTTTAACATTTCTGATTTAACTCCTTTTGCAGGTGGAGCTGATATTGAGGAGGCGGAACTAACAGATTTGAGGTCAAATCCTCTTCAAGGGGAAGGGGATGATGCAATCCTCCCTAGGAAGGGACCAATCACTAGAACCATGAGCAAGAGGCTCCAAGAAGATTGGGCTAGAGCTGCTGAAGAAGGCCCTAGGGTTCTCATGAACCTTAGGGTAGATTTCTGAGCCCATGGGCCAAGGTTGGGTCCAATTATCTTTGTACATATTAGACTAGGATGTCATTATATTTGGTCCTTGTATATAGGGCTCCATATTGTAGGTAGGGTACCCTAGAAATATAGGATTTTTCAGCCCTTGTATTTTTGGGCACCTAGACTAGTTTTTGTATTAGGGGTAGTTTTGTAATTTCACATGCACTAAGTGGATATTTGATGTGTGTGGCTGGAAATAAATTTAATTGAATTGGTAGAAGCCCAATCCAATTAAATTTTAGAGGGGGAGGTGAGCATTTGCTTACTACACCCCATTGCCACATCATATAGTCACACTTTGTGCATGTCCTTCATGCTTTTCATGCCTCATGACACCTAAGCACACTTAGTGGAGAATCTTGGAATTGATCTTGGATTAGTGGGCTGAACCATAACTAAAATTCACTAATCATAATTAGTGAAATTTTGGCTCCAAAGTTTAGCTCCACAAATTCAATTTCAAATTCAAGTGAAATTTGAATTTCCCTCCAATTTTGTGTGACACTTAGGCTATAAATAGAGGTCATGTGTGTGTATTTTTTTGAACTTTGATCATTTGAATATTAACTTCAGATTTCAGAGCTCCTTTTGAGCACAAAATTTCGTGCTCTTCTCTCCCTCTCCCTTCATTCATCTCCTTCTTCCTCCAAGCTCTTATCCATGGCCTCCTATGGTGGTGAGCTTCTTCTAGACTCATCTTCTCCTTGAAGTGGCGTCTCCTCTCTCTCTTCCTTCTCCATTCCGCTGCCATTTATCTTCCAAGAAGCAAAGGAATCCATTGATGAAGAAGATCCTAGGCCTACAAGCTCCAATGGAGCTTGCATCAAGTTGGAAGCCATCTTCTCAATTAAATTTCTGGCTTCAGCAGGAGTCATGTCTCCAAGGGCTCCACCACTGGCAGCATCTATCATACTTCTCTCCATATTACTGAGTCCTTCATAAAAATATTGGAGAAGAAGCTGCTCCAAAATCTGATGGTGAGGGCAACTGGCACATAGTTTTTTAAATCTCTCCCAGTACTCATACAGGCTCTCTCCACTGAGTTGTCTAATACCTGAGATATCCTTCCTGATGGCTGTGGTACTAGAAGCAGGGAAAATATTTTCTAAGAATACTCTCTTAAGGTCATCCCAGCTCGTGATGGACCATGGAGCAAGGTAATACAACCAGTCCTTTGCCACTCCCTCTAAATAATGAGGAAAAGCCTTCAGAAATATATGATCCTCTTGGACATCTGGGGGTTTCATGGTGGAGCAGACAATATGAAATTCCTTCAAATTTTTGTGCGGCTCTTCACCTGCAAGGCCATGAAACTTTGGAAGCAAATGAATCAGTCCAGTTTTAAGAACATATGGAACATCCTCATCAGGGTATTGGATGCACAAGCTTTCATAGGTGAAATCAGGTGCAACCATTTCCCTTAGAGTCCTCTCACGGGGTGGAGGTTGTGCCATGTTCTCAGAATGTTCAAAATCAGAATGCTCAGAATCAGAATGCTCAAAATTATAATGCTCCAAATCAGGATGTTCAAAATCACCAATAACAGAATGCACAGATTCACCAGTAATGGAATGCTCAAGATGATCAAAAGGTATAAAATGATGCCTAACTAATCTATGAAATGTCCTATCTATCTCAAGATCAAAGGGTTGTAAGTCAGATGGATTGCCTCTAGTCATACACTACATTCAGCATGCACAACTAGTTGCCTTGTCATGTAAATAAAGGTGCAGGTTTGAACTACAGCTACCCTCAAATGATATCCAAATGACTTTAAATTTTGTGAGCAACCTTATAAAATGATGAGAAGATAGCACAAAAAATTTCAGGCAAAAATTCAAAGTCTAACTATGGAAGCTAAAAATGGTAGGTTAAGAAAAATAAGTGAATAAAACTTGAAAAATAAAAAAATTTTGACAGAATCACTATTTTTGGACGATGGAGACCTCATTTGGCCTATGGCCAGCTGCCAAGGCGTAGGAAACTTTTTTCTACCCCAAATACATATATAATAATTGCGATTCTGATAACCGGAGCAAAAGTTATGGCCGTTTGAAGTTTCGACAAACACAAAATTTGCTACTTTTTTGGAACTTTCAAATCTGACCAAACTAAAGGCTCTAGCTATTTTTCCCACAAAATATAGGTTAAAAGAAGTTACCACAAAAAATTCTGCCAAAAATAACAACCCTAGCTACTAAAACAAAAAATCTCAAATAATTCAGCATGGGTGGTCGCTAAAATCCGTCTCTACTTGATTTCTACTACTACTCTGTTTTGCCGCAAGCAAAAGTGGTCGCTAAGTCCATCGCAAAACACTATTCACAGCAAAACACCCAAAACTGAAACAGGGAAAGCGCTTAATAGGAAAACTGAAACATAACACACACTAAACAAAATATCAGGACACTAAACAACACTAACACACATACTAACACAATACTAACAATTAAACTTAAAACACGAAAGAATTAAACACACAACACTAGCTAGTTATTATGAACCTTTGGACACTGTTCCCTGGCAACGACGCCAAATTTGATCGAGGTCGTACCCGAATCAAATAAACATGAAAATGCAGTAATGAGGAAGTGATCCTAGGTCATTTCCCAACGAGCAATGACAAACCAAATGTTCATAATATACTTGCGCAGTAACAATAACGATTGGGGGGGTTTGTTTGTTTTGTGATTAAAGAGCAGAACAAGTAAACTAGAATATCAAACTACTAATATTAAAAACAGGTTGTTTCCTTTGATTTAGAAGCCATTCTCTTATCCTGGGTTATGGACAATTCGTCCCTAACAGTCAACCACATAATCCAACCTTATTTCAATTTACTAAGCGAAAATCAACTTAGGGTTGTCAATACGTGATTAGGCACCACATACACCAGTTAGCCCTTCGTCCATTAAGCATGAATGCAAGTTAAGCTCAGAGGCAATTAATCGAACACGAAGTGTGCACTGATTAATGTTCACGAATTTGGGATAACTGGTGAAGGGAAAACTGCCAGGAAACCACATTACAAACGAAACCTCAAAGAGAGTTGGGCTTCGTCCTCAAAAGGAAACGACACCAGAAAAACTAGCCTTCCATAGATTCAAACAGAAAATGCAAATGAAACATGAAGCAGAAGCGTAAATGAACAGAAATGTAAATGAAATAGAAACATAAATGAGACAGAAACGTAAATGAAAGTAGAAGAAGAAGCAAGAACGAAATTGTAATTAGAAGCAGAAAACGGAAAATTGCATTAAGAACGAAAACAGTGCCTTAGAACAGAAAAACGTAAAAACCTAAAACAAAAGCTCTGAATAATAAAATAGCATAACAGAATAGCCTCGCACGAATCCCAAGGCTGCTATTTAAAAAGAGTCACTCAAAGTCACTGGGCCTTATTACAATACTCTGGTCCAAAACGAAATAAACACTGAACAACATAAAATAAAATTGCGAAATTTCCTAATTAGAAATTAACTAAGGTAAGCGCTGCTTTATTTGCCCTCTTCAAGTCCATAACCAAAATCCAGATTAAGCCCAATGTTTCATTAATTCCTGAAATTAGATTAAAACATCAAATTAGCTAAATGAGCCCAAATAATAAAGCTGCCTGATTAATTGACAATTAAGACCTATCAGTAATTAAAATGGTGCAAAAAGGGTTTAGAAAATAGAAGAAAATGATGGCACATCAGAAGACGCACCAGTGAGTCCCGCGTCGCCCTCTTGTCGAAGGGTAGGTTGCGACACCACTCGCTAAGCGCAACTTACGCGCTAAGCAAATCCTTGTTCACGCGCTGAGCGAGACACTTCTCGCGCTAAGCGCATCAACCCCTGTTCATTGGCTGAAAGGGGTCTCGCTGAGCGAGTCCTGTGCGCTAAGCCCAAAAACTTCTCTAGAATTTCATCTTTTGAAATTGGGCTAAGCGAGTCATCTCCCTGAGCGCACAGCTGCATCTTTCTAAGCGCCCACTGTGCGCTAAGCTCAATTTCCTCTCTGTTGGACCATTCATGTGAATTGGGCCAGCGGGTCAGCCTGAGTGCTCGCTTAGCGAGTCACACGCGCTAAGCGCGGCAGTCGAAACTGCAAAAAATATGGCTTAATTGCCTTAGGTAGTTTTCTTTTGTGCATTTACAAACATTTTCTCTCATCATTAGCATCTCGCACTCTCTGCACTGTACTCATTGTTTCCAGTCTACTTCTTGCTTTCCTCTTGCTCATTTCTTACTGCAATCCAAGTAAGTAATCCCAACTTTACACTTTTATTTTGCTCTGAACCTTAGGATTAGAAGACTTACTGTAGCTATGTTAAAGTTGCAAGTTTGTGATTTGAAATGTTGCAGTTATGTTAGTTTTTAGATGCTATACTATTAGGGGTTTAATTTCGTGCACAATGTATATGATTTTGTTTCATTTGATTAGGTTCTGAGGCCTAATATGGGTCTGTGTCTGAGGGGCTGAAATCCCAATTTTTTTGGATTTTTCAATGATCTCGCTAAGCGAGTTCATCAATTTCTATTGATTTTCTTGGTTTTTGGATGAACTCGCTTAGCTTACCCTATCCCGCTAAGCGTGTTCATCATTTTTGTACATATATTTGAATGTTTGTATGAACTCGTTAAGCCACTGCACTTGGGCTTAGAAAGTATTTAAATTTTCAGTCTTATTTTCAGTTTGTATGAACTCGCTTAGCCGGCATGTCGCGCTTCGCGAGTTAGTTTGCTTAGCTCAGACTCTTAGAGTCTTTTTGTCTTCTATTGGTGGCTAAGTGAGTCCTCTCGCTAAGCCACACAACCATTGTAGGCTGAATAAGCCTGGGCTAAGCGAGCTAGTCTCGCTAAGTGTTCGCTCCCGGCAAGTGCACCGGATTGCACAAGTAGTATAAAACGGTAAGAACCGAGTATCAAACTCTCGGGGAACTTGTGCTACTTGGTTTAAGCTATTTCAGTGAATAGGTGTCTAGAGTGAAAAGAGATATGTTTACTATGAACAGGTATGTAACCTAACTATAAAAAGGAAAATCACGTGAGTAATGATGTGTAAAGACAAATAGACGACACGTTGGTCTTCCTAATAGTCCGTAGATTCCTCTTGTTGGACTAAACTTGGCCAGGACCGCATTAAGACAAACATAGAACAACTAGGTTATCATACCCCGATCCCTCGTGATAGTACGACAAACTAGCCCTATCCTATCAAGTTCTAAGAATCAGACCAGTTTCCACTGTTGAATGACCCTAAAAGCACATGCATCTACGTGATCAAGGTAAAGCATGGTAGAATGAAGTTCTGATAGCAGAGTGAACACACAAAACATCATTAAATAGATATACAAGTATTTACATCAAGTACCTAAAAGGAAGATCCAACAGAGGATTTAGCTTTCCATAACTGGGAAGCTTCCTTTACAACAAAGATAAGAGAAAGATGAAAGATTGCAGAAATAAAAGTAGTGGGGATGTCTCCTCCACCTCTAGGACCTCACAATCACTCACAAACTCATCTCAAGCTCTCAGGACGGCTTCCTCTTCGAGCTCTAGTCCTCTGCAAATCTTCACACAACAAATCTCTCAAACTCTCTAGAATTCGGACCCTTCTCTCTCTAGAATCTCTCACATGCAAATTCTCCTTAATAAAATGGCCCAAAAATCCACTCCAAAATTTGATTTCAGGCTTAAATAGGTGGCTTTGTTCATGCTCGTGCGCTTGCCTAATTCTGAACCGCTTAGCACGTGTCTTCTCGCTTAGGGGATGGACTGAAGCGTGTGCTTTCGCTGGATGACCCTTTCAAAGATTGTTAAGAATGGAAAATCATTTTGCAACAAAAGGTGATATTAAAAGAGCACTCCCTTCTTAAACAATCTTTCTACCTTCGCCTATCAAGGGAAACATCCTTAGCCACTGCCACAATTCCTACATTTGAGACCTCCCCCAAAGGTCCCAAGAACTCTTACATGAATTTGGTGATATATTTCCAAAAGAGATACCCCCTGGGCTACCTCCTTTAAGGGGAATAGAACACCAAATAGATTTAGTCCCAGGAGCAAGCCTTCCTAATAGGCCAGCCTATAGGACTAACCCTCAGGAGACTAAGGAGATAGAGTCTCAGGTTAAAGAATTGTTGGAGAAGGGCTGGGTCAAGAGAGCCTAAGCCCATGTGCTGTGCCAGTGTTGTTGGTGCCCAAAAAGGATGGTACGTGGGAATGTGTACAGATTGCAGGGCATCAACAACATCACTGTAAAGTATAGGCACCCCATTCCTAGACTTGATGATTTGCTTGATGAGTTGCATGGTTCCAATATCTTTTCAAAAATGATCTTAAAAGTGGTATCACCAAAATCAGGATGAAAAGGGTGATGAGTGGAAAACTGCTTTCAAGACCAAGTTGGTTTGTATGAATGGCTAGTGATGCCTTTTGGGCTCACTAATGCACCAAGCACCTTTATGAGGCTTATGCTATGTCTTAAGGGATTTCATAGGTAGATTTGTAGTTGTTTATTTTGATGATATTTTAGTGTGTATAGTAGGAGGCTAGATGATCACTTAGGACATCTCAGACAAGTTCTTTCAGTCCTTAGAAAAACACCCTCTATGCAAATATAGAGAAGTGTACCTTTGTGTAGATAATATAGTTTTCTTAGGTTTTGTAGTTGGTAGAAATGGGGTCCAAGTGGACCCTGAAAATCAAGGCCATCCAAGAATGGCCCACCCCAAAAAGTGGGGAGATATTAGGAGCTTCCATGGTTAGCAAGCTTCTATAGAAGGTTCGTTCCTAATTTCTCTACCATTGCATCACCTCTCAATGAGCTGGTGAAGAAGAATGTGGCATTTACCTGGGGGTGAAAAACAAGAGCAAGCCTTTGCTTTGCTCAAAGAAAAGCTTACTAAGGCACCTGTTCTAGCTCTTCCTGACTTTCTAAAATTTTGAGCTAGAATGTGATGCCTTCTGGAGTGGAGGTTGGAGCTGTATTGTTACAAGGTGGGCCCTATTTCTTATTTTGTGAAAAACTTGATAGTGCCACCCTCAACTACCCACCTATGATAAAGGCTTTATGCCTTAATAAGAGCCCTCCAAACTTGGGAACATTACCTTGTTTTCCAAGGAATTTGTCATTCATAGTGATCATCAATCACTTAAGTACATATAGGGCAAAGAAGTTAAACAAGAGGCATGCAAATGGGTAGAGTACCTAGGCAATTTCATATGTTATCAAATACAAAAGAGGGAAAAAACAAATGTGGTAGCTGATGCCCTCTCTAGGAGACACACATTGTTTTGCTCCCTAGGAGCTCAAATTTTAGGATTTGATAATATTAGGGACTTGTATGCTTTAGATGAACAATTTCCTCCCATTTATGAGAGTTGTGGAAAAGGCCCAAGATGGATTCTATTTGGCTGAGGGGTATTTGTTCAAAGAGGGAAAGCTTGCATACCCCAAGGATCCATTAGGAAATTACTTGTGAAAGAGAGCCATGAGGGTGGCTCATGGGCCACTTTGGATAGACAAGACCCTTGTCTTCCTCAAGGAAAAGTTTTATTGGCCCCATATGAAGAAAGATGTCCATAAGCACATTGCACTAGGTGTGTGGCTTGTTTACAAGCCAAGTCTAGGGTGATGCCTATGGCTATACACACCTTACCCATCCCATCTGCACCTTGGGTAGACATTAGTATGGACTTTGTCCTTGGGCTTCCTGGAACCCAAAGAGGTGTAGACTCTATCTTTGTGGTGGATGATGGTTTAGCAAGATGGCACATCTTTATACCATGCCACAAGGTGGATGATGCTTCCCACATCTCAAAACTCTTTTTCAAGGAGTTGTGAGACTCCATGGTTTGCCTAGGACCATTGTGTCAGATAGAGATGCTAAGTTCCTTAGCCACTTCTGGAAAACCTTATGGGCTAAGTTAGGACATAACTTCTTCTCTACCACTTGTATCCACAAACTGATGGGCAAACAAGGTAGTGAATAGGTCTTTATCCACCCTTTTAAGGCTCTCTGAAGCAACCATAAGTCTTGGGATAAGTATCTTCCTCAGTTAGAATTTGCCTACAATAGGGGGGTTCATAGAACCACAAGCAGTCCCCTTTTGAGGTTGTCTATGGGTTCATCCCCTAACACCGTTAGACCTCATTCCCCTCCCACTGGACACTTCTTTTATACATAAAGAGGGGAATCTAGGTCAGAATTTGTAAGAAGATGCATGAGAGGTTAAGAACCAAATAGAGAACCAAACAAAGGTGATATCAACTAAAGGCAATAGAGGAAGAAAAGAGCTAGTTCTTAATGAGGGTGACTGGGTTTGGCTCCATCTTAGGAAGGATAGATTCCCTACTAAAAGGAAATCCAAGCTTAGCCCTAGAGGGATGGACCTTTTCAGGTTTTGGAGAGGATCAATAACAATGCCTATAGGTTGGACCTCCCAGAAGAGTATGGAGTCAGCACCACTTTAAATCATTCTGATTTAACTCCTTTGCAGTGGGCTGATATTGAGGAGGCGGAACTAACAGATTTGAGGTCAAATCCTCTCAAGGGGAGGGATGATGCATCCTCCCTAGGAAGGGACCAATACTAGAACCATGAGCAGAGGCTCCAAGAAGATTGGGCTAGAGCTGCTGAAGAGGCCCTGGGTTCTCATGAACCTTAGGGTAGATTTCTGAGCCCATGGGCCAAGGTTGGGTCCAATTATCTTTGTACATATTAGACTAGGATGTCATTATATTTGGTCCTTGTATATAGGGCTCCATATTGTAGGTAGGTACCCTAGAAATATAGGATTTTTCAGCCCTTGTATTTTTGGGCACCTAGACTAGTTTTTGTATTAGGGTAGTTTTGTAATTTCACATGCACTAAGTGGATATTTGATTGTGTGGCTGGAAATAAATTAATTGAATTGGTAGAAGCCCAATCCAATTAAATTTTAGAGGGGGAGGTGAGCATTTGCTTACTAACCCATTGCCACATCATATAGTCACACTTTGTGCATGTCTTCATGCTTTTCATGCCTCATGACACCTAAGCACACTTAGTGGAGAATCTTGGAATTGATCTTGGATTAGTGGGCTGAACCATAACTAAATTCACTAATCATAATTAGTGAAATTTTGGCTCAAAGTTTAGCTCCACAAATTCAATTTCAAATTCAAGTGAAATTTGAATTTCCCTCCAATTTTGTGTGACACTTAGGCTATAAATAGAGGTCATGTGTGTGTATTTTTTTGAACTTTGATCATTTGAATATTAACTCAGATTTCAGAGCTCTTTAGCACAAAATTTCGTGCTCTTTCTTCCCTCTCCTTCATCATCTCCTTCTTCCTCCAAGCTCTATCCATGGCCTCCTATGGTGGTGAGCTTCTTCTAGACTCATCTTTCCTTGAAGTGGCGTCTCTCTCTCTCTTTCCTTCTCCATTCCGCTGCCATTTATCTTCCAAGAAGCAAAGGAATCCATTGATGAAGAAGATCCTAGGCCTACAAGCTCCATGGAGCTTGCATCAAGTTGGAAGCCATCTTCTCAATTAAATTTCTGGCTTCAGCAGAGTCATGTCTCCAAGGCTCCACCACTGGCAGCATCTATCATAACTTTCTCCATATTACTGAGTCCTTCATAAATATTGGAGAAGAAGCTGCTCCAAAATCTGATGGTGAGGGCAACTGGCACAATTTTTTAAATCTCTCCCAGTACTCATACAGGCTCTCTCCACTGAGTTGTCTAATACCTGAGATATCCTTCTGATGGCTGTGGTACTAGAAGCAGGGAAAAATTTTCTAAGAATACTCTCTTAAGGTCATCCAGCTCGTGATGGACCATGGGCAAGGTAATACAACCAGTCCTTTTGCCACTCCCTCTAAATAATGAGGAAAGCCTTCAGATATATGATCCTCTTGGACATCTGGGGGTTTCATGGTGGAGCAGACAATATGAAATTCTTCAATTTTTGTGCGGCTCTTCACCTGCAAGGCCATGAAACTTTGGAAGCAAATGAATCAGTCCAGTTTTAAGACATATGGAACATCCTCATCAGGGTATTGGATGCACAAGCTTTCATAGGTGAAAATCAGGTGCAACCATTTCCCTTAGAGTCCTCTCACGGGGTGGAGGTTGTGCCATGTTTCTCAGAATGTCAAAATCAGAATGCTCAGATCAGAATGCTCAAAATTATATGCTCCAAATCAGGATGTTCAAAATCACAATAACAGAATGCACAGATTCACCAGTAATGGAATGCTCAAGATGATCAAAAGGTATAAAATGATGCCTAACTAATCTATGAATGTCCTATCTATCTCAAGATCAAAGGGTTGTAAGTCAGATGGATGCCTCTAGTCATACAATACATTCAGCATCAACTAGTTGCCTTGTCATGTAAATAAAGGTGCAGGTTGAACTACAGCTACCCTCAAATGATATCCAATGACTTTAAATTTTGTGAGCAACCTTATAAAATGATGAGAAGATAGCACAAAAATTTCAGGCAAAAATTCAAAGTCTAACTATGGGAAGCTAAAAATGGTAGGTTAAGAAAAATAAGTGAATAAAACTTGAAAAATAAAAATTTTGACAGAATCACTATTTTGGACGATGGAGACCTCATTTGGCCTATGGCCAGCTGCCAAGGCGTAGGAAACTTTTTTCTACCCCAAATACATATATAATAATTGCGATTCTGATAACCGGAGCAAAAGTTATGGCGTTGAAGTTCACAAACACAAAAAATTGCTATTTTTGGAACTTTCAAATCTGACCAAACTAAAGGCTCTAGCTATTTTTCCCACAAAATATAGGTTAAAAGAAGTTACCACAAAAAATTCTGCCAAAAATAACAACCCTAGCTACTAAAACAAAAATCTCAAATAATTCAGCATGGGTGGTCCGCTAAAATCCGTCTCTACTTGATTTCTACTACTACTCTGTTTTGCCGCAAGCAAAAGTGGTTCGCTAAGTCCATCGCAAAACACTATTCACAGCAAAACACCCAAACTGAAACAGGGAAAGCGCTTAATAGGAAAACTGAAACATAACACACACTAAACAAAATAATCAGGACACTAAACAACACTAACACACATACTAACACAATACTAACAATTAACTTAAACACGAAAGAATAAACACACAACCTAGCTAGTATTATTGAACTTTGGACACTGTTCCCTGGCAACGACGCCAAATTTGATCGAGGTCGTACCCGAATCAAATAAACATGAAAATGCAGTAATGAGGAAGTGATCCTAGGTCATTTCCAACGAGCAATGACAAACCAAATGTTCATAATATACTTGCGCAGTAACAATAACGATTGGGGGTTTGTTTGTTTTGTGATTAAGAGCAGAACAAGTAAACTAGAATATCAAACTACTAATATTAAAAACAGGTTGTTTCCTTTGATTTAGAAGCCATTCTCTTATCCTGGGTTATGGACAATTCGTCCCTAACAGTCAACCACATAATCCAACCTTATTTCAATTTACTAAGCGAATCAAAACTTAGGGTTGTCAATACGTGATTAGGCACCACATACACCAGTTAGCCCTTCGCCATTAAGCATGAATGCAAGTTAAGCTCAGAGGCAATTAATCGAACACGAAGTGTGCACTGATTAATGTTCACGAATTTGGGATAACTGGTGAAGGGAAAACTGCCAGGAAACCACATTACAAACGAAACCTCAAAGAGAGTTGGGCTTCGTCCTCAAAAGGAAACGACACCAGAAAAAACTAGCCTTCCATAGATTCAAACAGAAAATGCAAATGAAACATGAAGCAGAAGCGTAAATGAACAGAAATGTAAATGAAATAGAAACATAAATGAGACAGAAACGTAAATGAAAGTAGAGAAGAAGCAAGAACGAAATTGTAATTAGAAGCAGAAAACGGAAAATTGCATTAAGAACGAAAACAGTGCCTTAGAACAGAAAAACGTAAACCTCTTTTTTGTGCTTTTCATTGCTTTAATTGTTGAATAATCTTTGGAAATTTGTCTTGTTAAAACTCTATTGGTTTAGCTTTCATTTCATTTTTTTGGTCTTTGGTTATTGCTTGTCTTTGTTTCCTTGCTTGTGAGTTGCCATATAGGGAATTGGAAAGGAGGATTGGTGCCATATCTTGAAGAATTTGAGTCAAGAAGAAAGGGGCCAACCACCTTAAGAGCTATTGGACTAAGAAGCACTCCAATTGAGTGAAATACTAAGAGAGAATAGCCACCAATTGAGGACTTTTTTTTTGTAATTTTGTAATTGGCAATTTGTTTTGTTTCAAATTTTGTAACAAAAAGGCCTTTCATTGGAAGTAAGTTGGAGCCTCCAATAGGTCACCCTACTTCCATTTGTGTGTAATAATTTTAGGCAATTTTCCCTTAGGATAGTGAGTGTTTTGTTGGGAACCTTAAATGAGGTCATCCAAACACTCTTAGGATCCGCCTAGTTTGCATTTCTTGCACTTTAATTTCTTGCTTACTTTCATAGCTTATTTCTTTACCCTCCATTGTCAACACCTAGATAGCTTGCCTTTTACCAATTAGTTTTTACCTTATCTTTCACACCTCTTTTAGTGTTTATTTTGGCTAGTTTCAACCATAGTTTATTTTACCTTTTGTTTTCAAACCCCCAACAAGAAAGAACCATAACTTAGGAACCAACATGAGTCTTCATTCTTCATCTAGTGTTAATGGTGAGGGGTTCTACTCCTAAGGACCCCTTGTATAAGATATTAGATGAGTGAGATCCCTTAAGTTGTGGAAAGAAAAACAAGAGAGAAAAGAAAAAGGTAAAAAAAAGTGGAAGAAATATGTCAAGATGAAAGAGAGAAAATAAGAGAGGAAGAAAGAAGAAAAATAATGAAAGAAATGAAAAGAGAAAACATGCCTCCTATAGTAGTCATGACTCTTGCAGAGTTTAAGTGAAGAACTTAGCGACTATTATAGAGGGCGTCATAGTTCACATACTAAACATCACTCCCAAAGAAGAGAAAAGGATAGAAGGCCTCAAGAGGTTAACATTAGCCTCCCATATTTCCATGGAAAAGATAATGTTGGGCCTACTTAGATTGGGAAATGAAGGTTGAACAACTCTTTGCTTGCCATCATATTAGCGAAGAGAGAAAAGTTTCCATTGGCTACCCTTAGCTTTCAAGGGTATGCCCTCTATTGGTGGACTTCCCTTGTTAAAGAACGAAGGATTCATGGGGATCCTCCAGTAGAGTATTGGAATGATCTTAAGAGTTCCCTTAGGAAGAGGCACATTCCCTCCTACTATGAAAGGAGCTTATGGACAAGCTCCAAAGGCTTAGACAAGGGAGTATGAGCGTTGAAGAATATAGACAACAAATGGAACTACTCCTTTTAAGAGCTGGACTTAGGGAGGAGGAAAGAACAAGCATAGCTAGGTTCCTTAGTGGGCTCAATATGGAAGTGAGGACAAGGTTGAACTCCTTCCATATAGGGACCTAGATGAGCTAGTCCACTTTGTATAAGAGTGGAGCAACAACTTAAAAGAAAGCCTTCTTCAAAATCTTATGGCTCTCACTCTTATCCAAGGAAGGACCAAGCCCATGGAATTTTAGGGGCTGCACCTTCAAAACCCAAGGAAGATAAGGGTAAGACCATAGAGAAATACACCCCTAAGACTAGTTCCCAAGAAAGGACTAGCAACATTAAATGTTTCAAATGTCTTGGGAGAGGTCACATTGCCTCTCAATGCCCCACAAAGAAAACCATGATCATGAGGGGTCAAGACATTTTATAGTAGTCAAGAGGAGACTACTTCTTGCTCTTCCTCTAGTGGAAGTGAAGATGAAGTAAGGGGTGAAGAGTCTAGTGAGGAAGTCTACCCCCATGAAGAAGGTGACCTCTTAATGGTTAGAAGGCTCCTTGGAGGTCAATCTTGTGATCTATCTCAATCCCAAAGAGAGAACATCTTTCATACAAGATGCAAAATTTTAGATAAAACTTGTTCTCTCATTGTGGATAGTGGATCTTGTTGCAATTGTTGTAGCACAAGATTAGTTTCCAAGTTGAACCTCACTATCATTCCCCACCCAAAACCTTATAAACTTCAATGGCTCAATGAGCAAGGGGAAATGATAGTTAACCAACAAGTGAAGGTACCTTTCTCCATTGGGACATATAAGGATGAAGTTAATTGTGATATAGTTCCCATGGAGGCAGGACATATTCTTTTAGGAAGGCCGTGGCAATTGATAGGAAGATCATTTATAATGGCCTAACTAATGAGATTACCCTCACCCATCTTGGCACTAAATTTGTGTTGCATCCTCAAACACCTTCACAGGTGGCCAAAGATCAACTAACTATGAAAGATAAGAGGGATGAGGAAGAAAAATTAGAAAAACAAAGAAAAAGAAGGATAGTAAGGCCTTGTCTTCAAAGGCCAGGGGGAAGGAAAAAGAGGGAAAGGATTCCTCCAAGAAGATTGTTAAGAAGGAAAATCATTTTGCAACAAAAGGTGATATTAAAAGAGCACTCCTTCTTAAACAATCTTTCTACCTTCGCCTATCAAGGGAAACATCCCTTAGCACTGCCACAATTCCTACATTTGAGACCTTACCCCCAAAGGTCCAAGAACTCTTACATGAATTTGGTGATATATTTCCAAAAGAGATACCCCCTGGGCTACCTCCTTTAAGGGGAATAGAACACCAAATAGATTTAGTCCCAGGAGCAAGCCTTCCTAATAGGCCAGCCTATAGGACTAACCCTCAGGAGACTAAGGAGATAGAGTCTCAGGTTAAAGAATTGTTGGAGAAGGGCTGGGTCCAAGAGAGCCTAAGCCCATGTGCTGTGCCAGTGTTGTTGGTGCCCAAAAAGGATGGTACGTGGAGAATGTGTACAGATTGCAGGGCCATCAACAACATCACTGTAAAGTATAGGCACCCCATTCCTAGACTTGATGATTTGCTTGATGAGTTGCATGGTGCCAATATCTTTTCAAAAATTGATCTTAAAAGTGGTTATCACCAAATCAGGATGAAAAAGGGTGATGAGTGGAAAACTGCTTTCAAGACCAAGTTTGGTTTGTATGAATGGCTAGTGATGCCTTTTGGGCTCACTAATGCACCAAGCACCTTTATGAGGCTTATGCATCATGTCTTAAGGGATTTCATAGGTAGATTTGTAGTTGTTTATTTTGATGATATTTTAGTGTATAGTAGGAGGCTAGATGATCACTTAGGACATCTCAGACAAGTTCTTTCAGTCCTTAGGAAAAACACCCTCTATGCAAATATAGAGAAGTGTACCTTTTGTGTAGATAATATAGTTTTCTTAGGTTTTGTAGTTGGTAGAAATGGGGTCCAAGTGGACCCTGAGAAAATCAAGGCCATCCAAGAATGGCCCACCCCAAAAAGTGTGGGAGATATTAGGAGCTTCCATGGGTTAGCAAGCTTCTATAGAAGGTTCGTTCCTAATTTCTCTACAATTGCATCACCTCTCAATGAGCTGGTGAAGAAGAATGTGGCATTTACCTGGGGTGAAAACAAGAGCAAGCCTTTGCTTTGCTCAAAGAAAAGCTTACTAAGGCACCTGTTCTAGCTCTTCCTGACTTTTCTAAAACTTTTGAGCTAGAATGTGATGCCTCTGGAGTGGGAGTTGGAGCTGTATTGTTACAAGGTGGGCACCCTATTTCTTATTTTAGTGAAAAAACTTGATAGTGCCACCCTCAACTACCCCACCTATGATAAAGAGCTTTATGCCTTAATAAGAGCCCTCCAAACTTGGGAACATTACCTTGTTTCCAAGGAATTTGTCATTCATAGTGATCATCAATCACTTAAGTACATTAGAGGGCAAAGCAAGTTAAACAAGAGGCATGCAAAATGGGTAGAGTACCTAGAGCAATTTCCATATGTTATCAAATACAAAAAGGGAAAAACAAATGTGGTAGCTGATGCCCTCTCTAGGAGACACACATTGTTTTGCTCCCTAGGAGCTCAAATTTTAGGATTTGATAATATTAGGGACTTGTATGCTTTAGATGAACATTTCTCTCCCATTTATGAGAGTTGTGGGAAAAAGGCCCAAGATGGATTCTATTTGGCTGAGGGGTATTTGTTCAAAGAGGGAAAGCTTTGCATACCCCAAGGATCCATTAGGAAATTACTTGTGAAAGAGAGCCATGAGGGTGGGCTCATGGGCCACTTTGGGATAGACAAGACCCTTGTCTTCCTCAAAGAAAAGTTTTATTGGCCCCATATGAAGAAAGATGTCCATAAGCATTGCACTAGGTGTGTGGCTTGTTTACAAGCCAAGTCTAGGGTGATGCCTCATGGGCTATACACACCCTTACCCATCCCATCTGCACCTTGGGTAGACATTAGTATGGACTTTGTCCTTGGGCTTCCTGGAACCCAAAGAGGTGTAGACTCTATCTTTGTGGTGGTGGATAGGTTTAGCAAGATGGCACACTTTATACCATGCCACAAGGTGGATGATGCTTCCCACATCTCAAAACTCTTTTTCAAGGAAGTTGTGAGACTCCATGGTTTGCCTAGGACCATTGTGTCAGATAGAGATGCTAAGTTCCTTAGCCACTTCTGGAAAACCTTATGGGCTAAGTTAGGAACTAAACTTCTTTTCTCTACCACTTGTCATCCACAAACTGATGGGCAAACAGAGGTAGTGAATAGGTCTTTATCCACCCTTTTAAGGGCTCTTCTGAAAGGCAACCATAAGTCTTGGGATAAGTATCTTCCTCATGTAGAATTTGCCTACAATAGGGGGGTTCATAGAACCACCAAGCAGTCCCCTTTTGAGGTTGTCTATGGGTTCAATCCCCTAACACCGTTAGACCTCATTCCCCTCCCACTGGACACTTCTTTTATACATAAAGAAGGGGAATCTAGGTCAGAATTTGTAAAGAAGATGCATGAGAGGGTTAAGAACCAAATAGAGAACCAAACAAAGGTGTATTCAACTAAAGGCAATAGAGGAAGAAAAGAGCTAGTTCTTAATGAGGGTGACTGGGTTTGGCTCCATCTTAGGAAGGATAGATTCCCTACTAAAAGGAAATCCAAGCTTAGCCCTAGAGGGGATGGACCTTTTCAGGTTTTGGAGAGGATCAATAACAATGCCTATAGGTTGGACCTCCCAGAAGAGTATGGAGTCAGCACCACTTTTAACATTTCTGATTTAACTCCTTTTGCAGGTGGAGCTGATATTGAGGAGGCGGAACTAACAGATTTGAGGTCAAATCCTCTTCAAGGGGAAGGGGATGATGCAATCCTCCCTAGGAAGGGACCAATCACTAGAACCATGAGCAAGAGGCTCCAAGAAGATTGGGCTAGAGCTGCTGAAGAAGGCCCTAGGGTTCTCATGAACCTTAGGGTAGATTTCTGAGCCCATGGGCCAAGGTTGGGTCCAATTATCTTTGTACATATTAGACTAGGATGTCATTATATTTGGTCCTTGTATATAGGGCTCCATATTGTAGGTAGGGTACCCTAGAAATATAGGATTTTTCAGCCCTTGTATTTTTGGGCACCTAGACTAGTTTTTGTATTAGGGGTAGTTTTGTAATTTCACATGCACTAAGTGGATATTTGATGTGTGTGGCTGGAAATAAATTTAATTGAATTGGTAGAAGCCCAATCCAATTAAATTTTAGAGGGGGAGGTGAGCATTTGCTTACTACACCCCATTGCCACATCATATAGTCACACTTTGTGCATGTCCTTCATGCTTTTCATGCCTCATGACACCTAAGCACACTTAGTGGAGAATCTTGGAATTGATCTTGGATTAGTGGGCTGAACCATAACTAAAATTCACTAATCATAATTAGTGAAATTTTGGCTCCAAAGTTTAGCTCCACAAATTCAATTTCAAATTCAAGTGAAATTTGAATTTCCCTCCAATTTTGTGTGACACTTAGGCTATAAATAGAGGTCATGTGTGTGTATTTTTTTGAACTTTGATCATTTGAATATTAACTTCAGATTTCAGAGCTCCTTTTGAGCACAAAATTTCGTGCTCTTCTCTCCCTCTCCCTTCATTCATCTCCTTCTTCCTCCAAGCTCTTATCCATGGCCTCCTATGGTGGTGAGCTTCTTCTAGACTCATCTTCTCCTTGAAGTGGCGTCTCCTCTCTCTCTTCCTTCTCCATTCCGCTGCCATTTATCTTCCAAGAAGCAAAGGAATCCATTGATGAAGAAGATCCTAGGCCTACAAGCTCCAATGGAGCTTGCATCAAGTTGGAAGCCATCTTCTCAATTAAATTTCTGGCTTCAGCAGGAGTCATGTCTCCAAGGGCTCCACCACTGGCAGCATCTATCATACTTCTCTCCATATTACTGAGTCCTTCATAAAAATATTGGAGAAGAAGCTGCTCCAAAATCTGATGGTGAGGGCAACTGGCACATAGTTTTTTAAATCTCTCCCAGTACTCATACAGGCTCTCTCCACTGAGTTGTCTAATACCTGAGATATCCTTCCTGATGGCTGTGGTACTAGAAGCAGGGAAAATATTTTCTAAGAATACTCTCTTAAGGTCATCCCAGCTCGTGATGGACCATGGAGCAAGGTAATACAACCAGTCCTTTGCCACTCCCTCTAAATAATGAGGAAAAGCCTTCAGAAATATATGATCCTCTTGGACATCTGGGGGTTTCATGGTGGAGCAGACAATATGAAATTCCTTCAAATTTTTGTGCGGCTCTTCACCTGCAAGGCCATGAAACTTTGGAAGCAAATGAATCAGTCCAGTTTTAAGAACATATGGAACATCCTCATCAGGGTATTGGATGCACAAGCTTTCATAGGTGAAATCAGGTGCAACCATTTCCCTTAGAGTCCTCTCACGGGGTGGAGGTTGTGCCATGTTCTCAGAATGTTCAAAATCAGAATGCTCAGAATCAGAATGCTCAAAATTATAATGCTCCAAATCAGGATGTTCAAAATCACCAATAACAGAATGCACAGATTCACCAGTAATGGAATGCTCAAGATGATCAAAAGGTATAAAATGATGCCTAACTAATCTATGAAATGTCCTATCTATCTCAAGATCAAAGGGTTGTAAGTCAGATGGATTGCCTCTAGTCATACACTACATTCAGCATGCACAACTAGTTGCCTTGTCATGTAAATAAAGGTGCAGGTTTGAACTACAGCTACCCTCAAATGATATCCAAATGACTTTAAATTTTGTGAGCAACCTTATAAAATGATGAGAAGATAGCACAAAAAATTTCAGGCAAAAATTCAAAGTCTAACTATGGAAGCTAAAAATGGTAGGTTAAGAAAAATAAGTGAATAAAACTTGAAAAATAAAAAAATTTTGACAGAATCACTATTTTTGGACGATGGAGACCTCATTTGGCCTATGGCCAGCTGCCAAGGCGTAGGAAACTTTTTTCTACCCCAAATACATATATAATAATTGCGATTCTGATAACCGGAGCAAAAGTTATGGCCGTTTGAAGTTTCGACAAACACAAAATTTGCTACTTTTTTGGAACTTTCAAATCTGACCAAACTAAAGGCTCTAGCTATTTTTCCCACAAAATATAGGTTAAAAGAAGTTACCACAAAAAAATTCTGCCAAAAATAACAACCCTAGCTACTAAAACAAAAAATCTCAAATAATTCAGCATGGGTGGTCGCTAAAATCCGTCTCTACTTGATTTCTACTACTACTCTGTTTTGCCGCAAGCAAAAGTGGTCGCTAAGTCCATCGCAAAACACTATTCACAGCAAAACACCCAAAACTGAAACAGGGAAAGCGCTTAATAGGAAAACTGAAACATAACACACACTAAACAAAATATCAGGACACTAAACAACACTAACACACATACTAACACAATACTAACAATTAAACTTAAAACACGAAAGAATTAAACACACAACACTAGCTAGTTATTATGAACCTTTGGACACTGTTCCCTGGCAACGACGCCAAATTTGATCGAGGTCGTACCCGAATCAAATAAACATGAAAATGCAGTAATGAGGAAGTGATCCTAGGTCATTTCCCAACGAGCAATGACAAACCAAATGTTCATAATATACTTGCGCAGTAACAATAACGATTGGGGGGGTTTGTTTGTTTTGTGATTAAAGAGCAGAACAAGTAAACTAGAATATCAAACTACTAATATTAAAAACAGGTTGTTTCCTTTGATTTAGAAGCCATTCTCTTATCCTGGGTTATGGACAATTCGTCCCTAACAGTCAACCACATAATCCAACCTTATTTCAATTTACTAAGCGAAAATCAACTTAGGGTTGTCAATACGTGATTAGGCACCACATACACCAGTTAGCCCTTCGTCCATTAAGCATGAATGCAAGTTAAGCTCAGAGGCAATTAATCGAACACGAAGTGTGCACTGATTAATGTTCACGAATTTGGGATAACTGGTGAAGGGAAAACTGCCAGGAAACCACATTACAAACGAAACCTCAAAGAGAGTTGGGCTTCGTCCTCAAAAGGAAACGACACCAGAAAAACTAGCCTTCCATAGATTCAAACAGAAAATGCAAATGAAACATGAAGCAGAAGCGTAAATGAACAGAAATGTAAATGAAATAGAAACATAAATGAGACAGAAACGTAAATGAAAGTAGAAGAAGAAGCAAGAACGAAATTGTAATTAGAAGCAGAAAACGGAAAATTGCATTAAGAACGAAAACAGTGCCTTAGAACAGAAAAACGTAAAAACCTAAAACAAAAGCTCTGAATAATAAAATAGCATAACAGAATAGCCTCGCACGAATCCCAAGGCTGCTATTTAAAAAGAGTCACTCAAAGTCACTGGGCCTTATTACAATACTCTGGTCCAAAACGAAATAAACACTGAACAACATAAAATAAAATTGCGAAATTTCCTAATTAGAAATTAACTAAGGTAAGCGCTGCTTTATTTGCCCTCTTCAAGTCCATAACCAAAATCCAGATTAAGCCCAATGTTTCATTAATTCCTGAAATTAGATTAAAAACATCAAATTAGCTAAATGAGCCCAAATAATAAAGCTGCCTGATTAATTGACAATTAAGACCTATCAGTAATTAAAATGGTGCAAAAAGGGTTTAGAAAATAGAAGAAAATGATGGCACATCAGAAGACGCACCAGTGAGTCCCGCGTCGCCCTCTTGTCGAAGGGTAGGTTGCGACACCACTCGCTAAGCGCAACTTACGCGCTAAGCAAATCCTTGTTCACGCGCTGAGCGAGACACTTCTCGCGCTAAGCGCATCAACCCCTGTTCATTGGCTGAAAGGGGTCTCGCTGAGCGAGTCCTGTGCGCTAAGCCCAAAAACTTCTCTAGAATTTCATCTTTTGAAATTGGGCTAAGCGAGTCATCTCCCTGAGCGCACAGCTGCATCTTTCTAAGCGCCCACTGTGCGCTAAGCTCAATTTCCTCTCTGTTGGACCATTCATGTGAATTGGGCCAGCGGGTCAGCCTGAGTGCTCGCTTAGCGAGTCACACGCGCTAAGCGCGGCAGTCGAAACTGCAAAAAATATGGCTTAATTGCCTTAGGTAGTTTTCTTTTGTGCATTTACAAACATTTTCTCTCATCATTAGCATCTCGCACTCTCTGCACTGTACTCATTGTTTCCAGTCTACTTCTTGCTTTCCTCTTGCTCATTTCTTACTGCAATCCAAGTAAGTAATCCCAACTTTACACTTTTATTTTGCTCTGAACCTTAGGATTAGAAGACTTACTGTAGCTATGTTAAAGTTGCAAGTTTGTGATTTGAAATGTTGCAGTTATGTTAGTTTTTAGATGCTATACTATTAGGGGTTTAATTTCGTGCACAATGTATATGATTTTGTTTTCATTTGATTAGGTTCTGAGGCCTAATATGGGTCTGTGTCTGAGGGGCTGAAATCCCAATTTTTTTGGATTTTTCAATGATCTCGCTAAGCGAGTTCATCAATTTCTATTGATTTTCTTGGTTTTTGGATGAACTCGCTTAGCTTACCCTATCCCGCTAAGCGTGTTCATCATTTTTGTACATATATTTGAATGTTTGTATGAACTCGTTAAGCCACTGCACTTGGGCTTAGAAAGTATTTAAATTTTCAGTCTTATTTTCAGTTTGTATGAACTCGCTTAGCCGGCATGTCGCGCTTCGCGAGTTAGTTTGCTTAGCTCAGACTCTTAGAGTCTTTTTGTCTTCTATTGGTGGCTAAGTGAGTCCTCTCGCTAAGCCACACAACCATTGTAGGCTGAATAAGCCTGGGCTAAGCGAGCTAGTCTCGCTAAGTGTTCGCTCCCGGCAAGTGCACCGGATTGCACAAGTAGTATAAAACGGTAAGAACCGAGTATCAAACTCTCGGGGAACTTGTGCTACTTGGTTAAGCTATTTCAGTGAATAGGTGTCTAGAGTGAAAAGAGATATGTTTACTATGAACAGGTATGTAACCTAACTATAAAAAGGAAAATCACGTGAGTAATGATGTGTAAAGACAAATAGACGACACGTTGGTCTTCCTAATAGTCCGTAGATTCCTCTTGTTGGACTAAACTTGGCCAGGACCGCATTAAGACAAACATAGAACAACTAGGTTATCATACCCCGATCCCTCGTGATAGTACGACAAACTAGCCCTATCCTATCAAGTTCTAAGAATCAGACCAGTTTCCACTGTTGAATGACCCTAAAAGCACATGCATCTACGTGATCAAGGTAAAGGCATGGTAGAATGAAGTTCTGATAGCAGAGTGAACACACAAAACATCATTAAATAGATATACAAGTATTTACATCAAGTACCTAAAAGGAAGATCCAACAGAGGATTTAGCTTTCCATAACTGGGAAGCTTCCTTTACAACAAAGATAAGAGAAAGATGAAAGATTGCAGAAATAAAAGTAGTGGGGATGTCTCCTCCACCTCTAGGACCTCACAATCACTCACAAACTCATCTCAAGCTCTCAGGACGGCTTCCTCTTCGAGCTCTAGTCTCTGCAAATCTTCACACAACAAAATCTCTCAAACTCTCTAGAATTCGGACCCTTCTCTCTCTAGAATCTCTCACATGCAAATTCTCCTTAATAAAATGGCCAAAAATCCACTCCAAAATTTGATTTCAGGCTTAAATAGGTGGCTTTGTTCATGCTCGTGCGCTTAGCCTAATTCTGAACCGCTTAGCACGTGTCTTCTCGCTTAGGGGATGGACTGAAGCGGTGTGCTTCGCTGGATGACCCTTTGCTCAGCAAATATGCATAGCTCATCTTCTTCCAGATTCTTCCTCGCGGTCAGCCGAGGAGTGTTGCGCTCAGCGGATGGCTCGCTAAGCCGGAAGATTGGCTTAGCTAGAGGGTGAGGAATCAACACTATACAAACTCGCCTAATTAACCAAAAACTGAGAGAAAATGATTATTAAACACCCAAAATGGAATTACTAAGTAGTTATTACCTATCTTTAACCAAAAGTAATTGAATACTACAAAATAACCATAAATTGGAGGAGTTTGATACAATTTACACAGGTTTTATACACAAAAGTTAGTCGTATTCATCAACTAACAACTCCCTCAAATTTACAGTTTTGCTTGTCCTCAAGCAAATAAAGAACAGTTCATTGGTCCCCAAGTGACAATAACATGCAGTGACTATGTATAAAGGTGTATGTAGCAAAAGTTACTAATTGCATGACACAAGAATGAAGCAAAATGCTTTCATCAGTTGTCTTTCACAAAATATGTAGTTTTTCAAAGAGAAAAATGAAATGCAACCTATACAATTAGATGAAGTTAGGCATAAGACAGATATTAAGGAAAGTAGCTTAAACCACAGTCTCACGGCTACTGTTTCACTCAAGCACAAGTGTTTAAGTTATTCATTAATAACAACTAGCAATAGGTCCAATTTTTGGACTTCATCTCATGCCATAAAGTCAAAATTGTATAAACAGAATCAGAAGGACTTTCCTAGGCTTGTAGTGAGGCTTGGCTACAAAAATTCATTGGTTTTTCTAGGATTCAAAAGGCTTAGATTCTAAGAGAGTACAAATCCTAAACTTATCCAAGTGATCTTTTTAATACAATTAGCTTGCTCACTAGCTTTTCACTTTTATTTGCTTCTGACCTTATTATAACATCACATATTTTCTTTGATTTTTTTTAAGATACAACTTATTTGTTGTGTGTGCTGATGCTTTACCTTTTACTCTGCATCCCAATCAACTCCACTCCCCCAAATTTGGGGTAAATTTGCCTTGAACCATATGCTCTCCTAGAATCTAAACAAGGTTTCTGGAGATAATCATTTAAGTTCAAGGTTCAATTTTGAAAGTGTAATTTAACTCACAAAGGGTGCAAAGGACACAATTAGAATTCAAGGTAAGCTTTTTGGCCAATTGGCTTGTATATACACAATCATGGCCTTCATCATGTCCTCATTCATACATTTCATTCTACATTTCAGAGATTGATGCAAAGACCATTACTCAAAGCTAGTCATTCACTCATAATTTAAGATCACACTCTCACCGGGTTATGGTTCAAGCTTTTCTTTCTCAATTAATATGTCTACTGACTAACATTTGTAATTGCAAGCTCACATTCTTGTTCTTTCTTTGTCTAGCATACACACTTGCTCAATACTCATGATAAAACACAAGCTTCATCATCATCATGCATTCAGACCAAAATCAAATCATACACCAATTTTCACAAAAAGATAAAAGTGATTCACTGCAATATCATCAAAGTCAAGTCAAACTGTTCTAAATGCTTCAGAATGAGCAAACCAACTAACCATAAACAAAACTAGCAGTGTATATAAATATAAAGAAATATTGTACTGAAACTATAATCATAATAATAATAATCCAAAAAGCAAAAAAACATCATAAGGAATTTAGAATTCCTGTGGCTGGTCCTAAGTATCCTGTGTTTGAACGTTCTCCTCATCTGTCAGATGAAGCACTAGAGTAGCTGGAGGAGAAGTGTCCAGAGTCAGGACTGGTGTGGTCTGGTCCTCTGGTATCTCTAGGATAGGAGTGGAGGGGTCTACTGCATGCTGAGGTGAAGGTAGGTCCGCTACTGGTGCAAGAGGCTCTGAAGTGGCCTCAAGAGATCTCTCAAGAGTGGCAGCAACTACCTGTCTCACCTGTGTGTCACCTGCCTCCTCCCCTACAGCAAATGGCTCTGGAGTGGTGGCCTCAGATGACTCATCCTCCATATGCTATGGTACCTAGGTTGTGGGACCTTCATCTTCCCTGTGAAGAGAAGGCTGAGTCCCAGGCCAGGCTACCATTTCCCTTAACTACTCAACTGAAGGAATAGATCCTGGAGGTGCCACCACCTGTAAACTCTGTAATAAAATGATCTATCCCTGATGAATGCTCTAAAGCATGGCTTCAAAGCGCTGAGAATCTGTATTAGCTGGGACAGAAGGAGCTGCTGAAGTGGATGCTGGAGTAGGAGCTGCAGAAGTAGAAGGAAGCTCAGCTGGCCTTGCCCTCGCCCTCCTAGCCCCTCGGATAGTAACTGTCAGATCATCAGGATTCCAACAGTTCTTCCTGATGTAGGCCAAGTTAATGACCGGGCTTAGGTGCTCCAAAACTAGGCTGTCAGAAACAACCCCTCTGGCCCTACATAGGGCGGTGATCAGAGCAAGAAACCCAAGTCTAGAAGAGTTAGACTAGGCTATAGAGGTGATCTAGCCAAAAATGAGAGCTCCCACGTTCATGTCCATACGAAAGACTAGGCCAAAGATCAGCCTAGCTCTATCCACTGTCAGATAAGAGGTATGTGATGTGGGAGCCAGGTTGGAGTATAAGAGAACACTTCACACCTGAGCTAGAGTAGTCAAATCCTTCCTGAGAATCTTCCTAGGATGGCCCTTAGTGTTCAAGATGAACCCTAGGCCTGGTATGCATAAGGCAACCTCAATCTCTCTGTAATCTGTAGGCAGCCTGCAGTATCTAGAGTATGTGGGCAAAGTCTCACCCTCTGCCAATACCACAGGTGTCTCTAAGAATGTGTTGAGGCTGTCAGCATCAATCTTCACTAGGTGGCCTCTGACCCTGACTTGCTTTGGTGAAAGACCCTCAGAGCTGTATAAGTTTGCATAGAACTCCTTCACCAAGGCCAAGTCTATGCTGCCATCAACCAAATTGGTGAGGTGTTTATGGAAGTTATGCCTCTTCAATTCAGTCTTAAAATCATCCAACTCAGTGTGGTAGATCTCCACCTTTCTTTCCGGCAAGATATTCCTTCCCAAGACATTATCCATGTACCGGTTCCAGGCATCTAAGGAGTGAAATCTCCTTGCATCATATTGTACTGTGGGTCTTGAACCAATACTCTTGCGCTTCCTAGAAGCCATCTGCAAATAAAGGAACCAAACAGTTAATCAGGACACAAGTTATTCAAATTCAAAAACTGAAAAAGGCACTGGCCGCTTAGCGAGACATGGTTCGCTTAGCGACATGTGAGGCCATTCAGCTTCTGTATAATTGGCTTAGCTGGCAAGTGCCCGCTAAGCCTAACAACTGACGCAAGGATTTGTGCTAAGCTCCTCAGAGGCTGCGCTTAGCGGCACCATATAGTTCAAAAAATACACTAAGTATGGGAGCTTAGCGAACGAAGCTCGCTTAGCTTGACGGTTGCCGCAACGAAATGCACTTAGCTCAGATAAGCTTGGCTTAGTGCGCGGCTATCGATAAAAAAAATTTCTAAGTTACCTGGGCCTAGCGATTCAGCCTCGCTTAGCCACAGATATTTCAGTAAGAGGATGAGTGTTCATCCTCAAAAGATGAACTCTCTTAGCGCGATAAGCGTGCTTACCGAGTTCTTCCGAAAATGCATATGTTCAATGAATAATGATGAACGCGCTTAGTGCAGCATGATCGCTTAGCGAGTTCATCACGTTTTCCAGAAAAAATGCAGAAAACGCAATTCGTTTTGTTCCATTTTTCAGGCCTCTGAAAGGCATATCAAACATGCAAGCCATCCCAAATAATGTACACAGTACAAACATATATAAAGTCCTGATCTTTAACTACTTCTAAAAGAACATTAAACCCCTAAAAATCTAAAGCTAAATCTAAGGTTTTCTACCCTAAAGTTCAACAAAGTAAAAGAGAAAAGGAAGTAAGGAACTTACTTGTATCGTTGATCCTTTGTTGATTTGAAGTAGATAATGCAAAAAGAAAGCACAGATGCAAGGTGTAGATTTTTGGAGAGAAAGAATGCAGGAGAAGAGTTTACAAAATTTTGCAATTGTGAGTGTAACTGCCGTTACACTCACTTAAACAATTTTCGACCTTCTCACTTGGCGGAATGCCTCGCTAAGCGAGCCAGAGAGACATTTGGTTTCTCAAACAGGCTCGCTTAGCGGATCCGTGCGTTTAGCCCATATTTGAAATTTAAAATATTATTTTTTTATTGTTTTTTTAGCACACAAAAGGGCTTAGCGCAAAGTGTTGCGCTCAGCGAGTTATATAGATGAAAAATTCCTGCAACTTTCGCTAAGCCGTGCTCAAGGCCGGCTCAGCGAATTAAATGCATCCTATAGTACAGGGGTCCTTGGCTTAGCGAGAAGTTACTCGCTTAGCCAAATACAAGCCGCATACATATTAGGCTTAGTGCAATGACTACTGGCTTAGCCCAATTCAAATTGAACTAAATTCGGCTTAGCTCAATGATGGTCCGCTTAGCGCATGACAACTATGCTCTCAGCCAAAGCAATTTGGCTTAGCGAGAGGACTATTTTTCAGAAAGAAATTTCTATGTTAAAAATCAGTCCTCTTTCAAGAGAAACCCCTATATCTATAATTCAAAACAAGCTGATATACCCCATTTCTCAATGATCACCAAGAAAATTCCAACTATATGCAATGCATGAGAAACAAAATGAAAAGAAACTCAACACTGGGTTGCCTCCCAGGAAGCGCTTCTTTAACGTCATTAGCTTGACGCATAGCTTAATGCCTTCAAGGTGGCATGAAAGTTACATAGAACACATCTTCCTTGCAGTTTCGCCTTTTAGCTAGAAATTCCATGAACTTCATGTATTTTGGAAGTACATTCCAAATCATTGCAGGAGAGGTGTTAGTGATTAAAGAAAGAATGGCACTTAAGGTTTCCTCATGCTCTCCTTGCCTTCCTTTCTTGACAATCAGTTGATGAGGAAGGTTATTGATTTGGAGAATGCTCTCTTGTTGGTTTTCTATAGTTGAGTACTTCTCCCATAGTTGTTGTGCTTGTTCCTCATCTTTCTCCTCATCTTTTTCTCTTGACTCATGCTCTTTTACAGGGTTTTCCTCTTAAGCTTCAACTTCTACCAAGTCTTCTTCTCTTCTGGCTATAAATTGAGTCAATTCTTCTGCCAACTCACCAACCTGGATTTCTGCACTTTGGAACGTTCATTGAGTTAATTCAGTTGTTTCCTTGAATTGCATCAACAAATTATCCAGATTGGAACCTCTATCTACTGCATTTTGATAGTAGGGTTGTAACTCGAGTCCTCCTTGAAAATTTTCTATTAAGTAGCTCTTGCCAAAATGAATTTCATGATTTTTCATTGAATTTTGATTGGCTTTTGAGCTAGCATAGTATGCCATGAAATTCCTTAAACATACTTTCAAGATTAGGAGTTCTTTCTTCTTCATGTTGATTGTAAGGACTTCACTCCTGTTTCCACCTAAGACTGAACTAACTTTCCAAATAAAAAGAAGTTCCCCGACAACGGCGCCAAAAACTTGTTCGCTCCCAGCAAGTGCACCGGATCACATAAGTTGTATAAAATGGTAAGAACCGAGTATCGAACTCTTAGGTAACTTGTGTTACTTGGTAAAGCTATTTCAGTGAATAGGTGTCTAGTGTGAAAAGAGATATGTTTACTATGAAAAGGTGTGTAACCTAACTATAAAAAGGAAAATCACGTGAGTAATGATGTGTAAAGACAAATAGACGACACGTTGGTCTTCCTAATAGTCCACAGATTCCTCTTGTTGGACTAAACTTGGCCAGGACCGCATTAAGACAAACATAGAACAACTAGGTTATCATACCCCGATCTCTCGTGATTGTACGAAAAACTAGACCTGTCCTATCAAGTTCTAAGAATCAGACCAGTTTCCACTGTTTAATGACCCTAAAAACACATGCATCTACGTGATCAAGGTAAAGGCATGGTAGAATGAAGTTCTGATAGCAGAGTGAACACACAAAACATCATTAAATAGATATACAAGTATTTACATCAAGTACCTAAAAGGAAGATCCAACAAAGGATTTAGCTTTCGATAACTGGGAAGCTTCTTTTACAACAAAAAGAAGAGAAAGGTGAAAGATTGCAGAAATACAAGTAGTGGGGATGTCTCCTCCACCTCTAAGACCTCACAATCACTCACAAACTCATCTCAAGCTCTCAGGACGGCTACCTCTTCGAGCTCTAGTCTCTGCAGATCTTCACACAACAAAATCTCTCAAACTCTCTGGAATTCAGACCCTTCTCTCTCTTGAATCTCTCACATGTAAATGCTTCTTGAGAAAATGGCCAAAAATCCACTCCCAAATCTGATTTCAGGCTTAAATAGGTGGCTTTGTTCATGCTCGTGCGCTTAGCCCAATTCTGAACCGCTTAGCGCGCATTAGTGAATTTCGACTTAGCACGCGTCTTCTCGCTTAGCGGATGGACTGAAGCGGTGCGCTTCGCTGGATGACCCTTTGCTCAGTGAACATGCACAGCTCATCTTCTTCCAGATTCTTCCTCGCGCTCAACCAAGGAGTGTTGTGCTCAGCAGATGGCTCGCTAAGCCGGAAGATTGGCTTAGCTAGAGGGTGAGAATCAGCACTATACAAACTCGCCTAATTAACCTGAAATTGAGAGAAAATGATTATTAAATACACAAAATGGAAGTACTAAGTATTTATTACCTATCTTTAACCAAAAGTAATTACAATACTACAAATAACCATAAATTGGAGGAGTTTGATACAATTGACACAGGTTTTATACACAAAAGTTAGTCGTATTCATCAACTAACACTAAGCCCAAGTTGTTCTAAGCTTTTGTTCACGCGCTAAGCGAGTCAGTCTCGGTTAGCGCAATTTCTTCTCTGTTTTGGAATTGGGCTTAGCGAGCCTGCTTGCTAAGCCAATTAAGTTCCAGTGGAATAATTGGGCTAAGCGCCTATTTAGTGTGTCACGCTAAGTGCGCCTTGTGCGCTAAGCACAATTAGCTCTCTGTTGGAAAATAGGCTTAGCGAGCCATGCTCGCTTAGCCAATGTGCAGTGTTTAGCTAAGCGAGGGTGTCTAGCTTAGCCTGAGTCTTTGTTTTTTGTTGTCGCGCTAAGCGCACCTGCTCGCTAAGCGCAAGCAGTTATTTTCATAAGGCGCGCTAAGCGAGCCAGTCTTGCTAAGCGCCTAGTCTGTTTTTCAGTTTTATTTTTCTACTTTCAGTTGAAATAAAAACCTGTCTAACTTGATTCCTGTGACTATTTTTGATGCAGATGGCCTCCAAGAAGAGGAAAGCCACAACATCCCGGCTCCAGGAGCCCTATGATACCACCAAATTCACTTTTGAGGGGGCTTGGGAACGTTATTCACAGAATATTCACTCCCGGAATATTCTTCCGGAGAAGAATGTTAATCTTTTTGTCACAAAATACGACGAATTCCGGTGGGAGCTGATAAGGCGGAACTGGCACAAGGCCTTGACCCAGTTCATGGACGAGCACATTGATGTGGCCCTGGTCAAGGAGTTTTACTCGAACCTGTATGATCCAGAAGACAAATCACCAAAACAGGTTCGAGTTAGAGGGAGGCTGATTAAGTTCGATGCGGCATCACTGAATGCCTTTCTGGAGACACCACCACTCATCCAGCCAGGGGAGTAGTACCCCTCATATTCTCTCTTTTGCAAGTCGTGCACAAACCCTCAGGAGCTTGCTTTAAAGCTCTGCATTCCAGGGTGCGGATTTGTTCTAAATGCTGAAGGAGCGCCCTAGAAGCTCCTGAGGAAGGATCTGACGACACTAGCCCAGACTTGGAGTGAGGTTAGTCTATGGGCTAGTTATGAAGATGGATCGGGCGAGGTTAGTCTATGGGCTAGTTATGAAGATGGACATAGACGTGGGCTTCCTCATATCACATCAGATTTCTCAGATGGCCCAGTCCAACTCCTCGTGGCTCGGATTCCCAGCTTTGATTTCCGCACTCTGCGTGGCCCGAGGAGTAGTCTCAGATTCTCTGACTTTCGAGTCTCTCAACCCTGCCATTAATTTGGCATACATCAAGAAGAACTTCTAGAACCTGGATGACCCTTCGGTCACATTTCCAGGGACCCGCAAGGCCCAGGCCAGGGTCCATCTGCTACTACTTCTACACCTTCAGCTCCTTCTGCATCAGTCCCACCACTACCACCATCATCAGCTCCAACTCTAGTTCATACCGGCACCTCCGCTCAGAGCTCAGATCTTATGGTGCTGATGTTGCAGAGCCTCCACCATGGCTTATGCCTGGTGATGCAGAGTATTCACGACTTGGCTCAACATCGTCCCATCATTAGCATGGAGGATTTCATGGCCCAAGTGGCCTGGCCAGGAGTCCAGCCTTCTCCTTTGGGAGGAGGTCAGGCTTCCACAGCCCAGGAGCCTCAGCCGCAGCCAGAGACCACTCCACGAACATCACTAGTTACCACACCAGTCTTGGAGGTCTCTAAGGAGGAGGATGGTGCTGCAGATATTGGCTACGTAGTAGATTTACAGGCAACGCAGAGCACCTGGGATCCATGGCCTACTACAGCTCAGGATATTCCTCAGCCAGCCCAGGATGCTCCCTCCTCACCTCAGGATGAGCCTACTGCAGTATAGGAGGAGCCATGACAGGATTTTGATTTACTTTTTCTGGTTTTGATACATTTTTACATTTAGTTTATGCCTTTAATTTCATTTTTATGTTTGAGTTTATTTAGATAGCAAATTTTGAAAAGCTTGTTGAACAGTTTACAGTTTTGATTGATTTATGGAGTGGTTTGTTTGATTGAAAATTATGTGTTTGTGTATGAATTGGATTGATCAATGGCATGAATTGAGTGAATTGTAATGCGTAAATCATATGCTTGGAATGAATATTCAGTAATTAGAAGAGAAAGAACATGAATTAGGAATATGGCTGAAAATGTTAGTTGGTTTGATAGATTGATTGTGAAGGTAATCACTAGCCATAACCTGGTGAGTGTGTGATCTTTAATTGTGAGAGAACGACTAACATTGAGTATCGATTTTTGCATGAATATCTGATTACTGAATAAATGCATGAGTTTGAAGATGATGAAGGTCATGATTGACTAAAATAGCCACTTAGCCAAAAAGCTTACCTTGTGCATGAATGAATTATCCCTTTCACCCATGTTGAGTTTGTTATTGATTGATTGACCTGAACCCTAAGCTTGCAAATTGTTATCTCCATCTACCTTGTCTTAAGTTGAAGGAGAGCATCATAGTTCAAGGAAAATTTGTCCCAAATTTGGGAGAGTTTATTGGGTGACAACAATTGTGGTAAGCAAGATGACAGCACACACAGTAATCTCAAGAAGCAGCAAGAAAAAGTTGCTAAAAAAAAGAGGGAAGATTCAAGAATAAAAGCTAAGTGTGTGTTGTCATAAAAGCTGTTATTGAAAGCTAAGTGTTATAAATATGGGAAGGCAAGTAATAAAAGTTGGAATAAAAGAAAAAAAGGGTTGATCTAAGGATGAATGCTCTCTTAAAACCTAAGATTTTTGCATCCTAGAAAAACCATATTTTGTTTGCAGCCCAGCCCCATTACAAGCCGAGAAAAGTCCTTTGGATTCAATTTGTGTGTTTGTGACTGTATGGCATGAGATGAAGTGCAAAGATTGAGACTTATGTTGGTTGTTGATTGAGGAATAAGCCTTAAACACCTGTGCTTGAGTGAAACAGTGACCGTGAGGCATTGGCTTGGTTAACCTTCCTTGATATCTATCTTGCCTGCTAGCTTATTTCATGTGTGTGCCTAATTATCATGTTCATATCTTTGAAAAGTTGCATGTCTTATGAAAAGTAGTTGGTTGAAGCATTGTATTCCACTTGTGTCATGTGATTCAATGCTTGGAAACAAACACTCTTTTGAATAACCACTGTAATTTTGTCACTTGAGGACAAGTGGATTGTTCTTTCTTTGCTTGACGACAAGCAAAACTGTAAATTTGAGGGAGTTTGTAAGTCGTCATTTACGACTAACTTTTGTATAGAAAATTTTTATAAAATGTTTATCTTTTCCCCAATTTTTTTTGTAGGATTGTACATATTTTAGGTTTAGTTTTCTTTTGATCAGTAGAAATGCCCAACAGTGTGAATTTAATGTGTTTTTAACTTCAGTTTCAGGTAAAAAGGAGGAAAATTATGAAGGCTTGCAGTTGGTGTCTCATTAAGTGAGGCTTGTGCGCTTAGCGAGAATCATGGGCTAAGCGAGGCACTCAGCCCGCTTAGCGAGTTGGAAGAATCAAGAGGAGAATCTGAGAATCAACTATGTGCTCAGCACGTCATCAGCTCGCTTAGCGACTCACTTGTCTCTTCGTGCGCTAAGCGCGCTCAGCTCGCTTAGCGAATCTTCACTAACTCGCGCTTAGCACGAAATTAGCGCTAAGCGAGCCTTCGTGGATAGAAAGCCCTTTTTAAGGCCGAAGTTGGAAAAAATCAGGCATAGAGGGTATATGAGGCTAAGAAAGAGTGCGAAGAACAGAGAAAAGAAGCGCAAAATAGAGCAAGGAAGCAAAAACCTCAGCTTTCAAGAGGATCTAAGGTTTAAGAGTAATTTCTAGGTTTCTAGAGGTGGAGGAGACATCCCCACCACCGTGTAATCTGCAATTTTGTCTCAAAACCCCCTTCTTGTTGGTGAAAGGTGATGCATTGTGATGGAAGACTAAACCCTTTGTTGGGGAATTCTGCTGAGAACTTGATGTAAATTCTTAACTATCTATTTAAAGTTATTTTTATGTGTTCAATGTTTCTATCTGCACTTAATTATTGCATGCTTTTGGTCTAATCACCCATTGGTGTGTAAAGTTAGGATTTTTAGCATTGGAAAATGTATTAATCCTTAGAACTGGATTGAGCAAGACAAGATAAATGCATTGCTAGACATAGAGTGTAGGGTTTTAGTTTTTGATATGTTGTGATTGTAATGTTGTTCGATTAGGCTAAGTTCGACAAGACATCCGAGAATGAGGTTTAATTAGAATTAGTCCATTGACACGAGAAATCGGTGTTTGGTATTTTAGTCCTCAGCATAGAACACATAAATAACATAAAATAGAGAAAAATATTTCAATTACATCAAGTGTTCAATTACATTTGTTTTCTCTCCCATTTTGATAAGCGTATTTGTAGTTATTTTAAATTTACAGCATATACATCTTTGGTTTAATTCTGTTTACATGGCTTTATATCAATGTCTGCTTGGTGAATGAAGCTTCACCAAATGAAACAAGTTCCCTGAGTTCGATACTCGATTTCTTACCATTTTATTATTACTTTAATGACTCGGTACACTTTCCAATAAAGTTCGTGATGCAATCCTCCCTAGGAAGGGACCAGTCACTAGAATCATGAGCAAGAGGCTCCAAGAAGATTGGGCTAGAGCTGCTGAAGAAGGCCCTAGGATTCTCATGAACCTTAGGGTAGATTTTTGAGCCCATGGGCCAAGGTTGGGTCCAATTATCTTTGTACATATTAGACTAGGATGTCATTATATTTGGTCCTTGTATTTTGGGCTCCATATTGTAGGTAGGGTACCCTAGAAATATATGATTTTTTCAGCCCTAGTATTTTAGGGCACCAAGACTAGTTTTTGTATTAGGGGTAGTTTTGTAATTTATATGCACTAAGTGGATATTTGATGTGTGTGATTCGAAATAAATTTAATTGAATTGGTAGGAGCCCAATCCAATTAAATTTTAGAGGGGGAGGTGAGCATTTTCTTACTACACCCCATTGCCACAGCATATAGTCACACTTTGTGCATGTCGGTCATGCTTTTCATGCCTCATGACACCTAAGCACACTTAGTGGAGAATCTTGGAATTGATCTTGGATTAGTGGGCTGAACCATAACTAAAATTCACTAATCATAATTAGTTAAATTTTGGCTCCAAAGTTTGGCTCCACAAATTCAATTTCAAATTCAAGTGAAATTTGAATTTCCCTCCAATTTTGTGACACTTAGGCTATAAATAGAGGTCATGTGTGTGCATTTTTTAGAACTTTGATCATTTGAATATTAACTTCAGATTTAAGAGCTCTTTTAGAGCACAAAATTCCGTGCTCTTCTCTCTCTCTCCCTTCATTCATCTCCTTCCTCCAAGCTCTTATCCATGGCCTCCTATGGTGGTGAGCTTTTTCTAGACTCATACTCTCCTTGAAGTGGCATCTCCTCTCTCTCTTCCTTCTCCATTCCGCTGCCATTCATCTTCCAAGAAGCAAAGGAATCCATTGATGAAGAAGATCCTAGGCCTACAAGCTCCAATGGAACTTACATCATGTGGTATCAAGAGCATCTTCATCTAGGTGATGTTCTTTTGCTTCCTCTATCTTTTTGTTCGGTGAATTCTCTTTAATTCCTTGTTCTTCATCTTATTCTCCATGTATATCCTCCATTGTATTGTGGCTTGGTGCTGTTTAGAGAAGATTCAAAAAAATAAACCGATTAAATCTTAGATCTATTGTTCTTGGATTTCTATGGTTCAAATTTCGTAGATCTACTCTTGAATCATGTTTTTGTGTTGATTTTAGGTTCTATCATTTTTCATTCATAATATTCTTGTGCTGAAACTTAAATCTAAATGTTCTTCCAAAATATTGATTAAAAAAAAACGCAAAAATCTAAGTGTAAATCACTTAATCCATGTTGTCTTAGAGTCATGTTTAGTCATAGTAATTGTCACATTATGTTCTAAGTTTGTGTTGAATTTTATTTTGTTGATTGAATTCTAGATACATTTGTTCATGTATTCTTGTCATTCTTAGCCTATCTTTTGAATTTTGAGTCTAATTCATCAATGTTATTTAGTTCATAACATGTTCTAAATCAATTCCTAGAAGTAGTCTTGTTCTTGAACTTTTTTTTGTTTTCTAAGTTTCCTACATGATGCCTATGATGAAGTTGAGTTGTGGTGCTGAGTTGTGGCTGGATTTGTGAATCAAAATAAGTCTTAAGCTCTCTTGAATTGTGTTATCCAAGATAATTGAGCATAAGCAAACACAAATTGTAACTATCCAAGCCTTAAGCAACATAAACACTACTCTTGATTTCTAGGTTGAAATCGCTGGTGCTGGCAACTTGAACATACGAACTTGTATAAATTACTGGGAATCGGTCACTACATTTTTTGAGCTAAAAGTTTTACGGAATTTTCTAGACATCTGGACCAAAATTATAAAAAAAGAACCAAGCGATTTGGATTAAAGGAAAAAATAAGAAAAATCTCACAAGTTGGCAGAAAAATCAGTGTCCAGGAAAAAAAAGTGAAAGGAAAGTGTGCTTGTTGTTTTGGCTCAAAATTTGTTCTATAATCGGTGACTATTTTATACCAATCCTAGTTCAGAAATTTCAATTGAAAATTATTGCGAAAACAAGTGCCAAAACTAGAGGTTTCTTGAGTCTTTTTTTTCTAGAGTTTTTCTACTCTACTATAGAGCCATTCTAGGTTTCTCTTTGAGTCCTAGCTTCCTTTTTTGTGTTTTTCATTGCTTTAATTGTTGAATAATCCTTGGAAATTTGTCTTGTTAAAACTCTATTGGTTCAGCTTTCATTTCATTTTTTTGGTCTTTGGTTATTGCTTGTCTCTTTGTTACCTTGCTTGTGAGTTGCCATATAGGGAATTGGAAAGGAGGATTGGTGCCATATCTTGAAGAATTTGAGTCAAGAAGCAAGGGGCCAACCACCTTAAGAGCTATTGGACTAAGAAGCACTCCAAATTGAGTGAAATACTAAAGAGAGAATAGCCACCACAATTGAGGACTTTTTTTTTGTAATTTTGTAATTGGCAATTTGTTTTGCTTTCAAATTTTGTAACCAAAAGGTCTTTCATTGGAAGTAAGTTGGGAGCCTCCAATAGGTCACCCTACTTCCATTTGTGTGTAATAATTTTAGGCAATTTTTCCTTAGGATAGTGAGTGTTTTGTTGGGAACGTTAAATGAGGTCATCCAAACACTCTTAGGATCCGCCTAGTTTGCATTTCTTGCACTTTAATTTCTTCCTTACTTTTATAGCTTATTTCCTTTACCCTCCATTGTCAAACCACCTAGATAGCTTGCCTTTTACCAATTAGTTTTTACCTTATCTTTCACACCTCTTTTAGTGTTTATTTTGGCTAGTTTCAACCATAGTTTCTTTTACCTTTTTTTCAAACCCCCAACAAGAAAGAACCATAACTTAGGAACCAACATGAGTCTTCATTCTTCATCTAGTGTTAATGGTGAAGGTGATATTAGATGAGTTGAGATCTCTTAAGTTATGGAAAGAAAAACAAGAGAGAAAAGAAAAAGGTAAAAAAAGAGTGGAAGAAAAAAGTCAAGATGAAAGAGAGAAAATAAGAGAGGAAGAAAGAAGAAAAATAATGAAAGAAATGAAAAGAGAAAAATATGTCTCCTATAGTAGTTATGACTCTTGCAAGAGTTTAAGTGAAGAACTTAGCGACTATTATAGAGGGCGTCATAGTTCACATACTAAACATCACTCCCAAAGAAGAGAAAAGGATAGAAGGCCTCAAGAGGTTAACATTAGCCTCCCATATTTCCATGAAAAAGATAATGTTGAGGCCTACTTAGATTGGGAAATGAAGGTTGAACAACTCTTTGCTTGCCATCATATTAGCGGAGAGAGAAAAGTTCCATTAGCTACCCTTAGCTTTCAAGGATATGCCCTCTATTGGTGTACTTCCCTTGTTAGGGAACGAAGGATTCATGGAGATCCTCCGGTAGAGTATTGGAATGATCTTAAGAGTGCCCTTAGGACGAGGCACATTCCCTCCTACTATGAAAGGGAGCTTATGGACAAGCTCCAAAGGCTTAGAGAAGGGAGTATGAGTGTTGAAGAATATAGACAACAAATGGAACTACTCCTTTTAAGAGCTGGACTTAGGGAAGAGGAAAGAACAAGCATAGCTAGGTTCCTTAGTGGACTTAATATGGAAGTGAGGGACAAGGTTGAACTCCTTCCATATAGGGACCTTGATGAGCTAGTCCAACTTTGTATAAGAGTGGAGCAACAACTTAAAAGAAAGTCTTCTTCAAAATCTTATGGCTCTCACTCTTATCCAAGGAAGGGCCAAGCCCATGGAATTTTGGGGGCTGCACCTTCAAAACCTAAGGAAGATAAGGGTAAGACCATAGAGAAATACACCCCTAAGACTAGTTCCCAAGAAAGGACTAGCAATATTAAATGCTTCAAATGTCTTGGGAGAGGTCACATTGCCTCTCAATGCCCCACTAAGAAAACCATGATCATGATGGGTCAAGACATTTATAGTAGTCAAGAGGAGACTACTTCTTGTCCTTCCTCTACTGGAAGTGAAGATGAAGTAAGGGGTGAAGAGTCTAGTGAGGAAGTCTACCCCCATGAAGAAGGTGACCTCTTAATGGTTAGAAGGCTCCTTGGAGGTCAATCTTGTGATCTATCTAAATCCCAAAGAGAGAACATCTTTCATACAAGATGCAAAATTTTAGATAAAACTTGTTCTCTCATTGTGGATAGTGGATCTTGTTACAATTGTTGTAGCACAAGATTAGTTTCCATGTTGAACCTCACTATCATTCCCCACCCAAAACCTTATAAACTTCAATGGCTCAATGAGCAAGGGGAAATGATAGTTAACCAACAAGTGAAGGTACATTTCTCCATTGGGACATATAAGGATGAAGTTAATTGTGATATAGTTCCCATGGAGGCAGGACATATTCTTTTAGGAAGGTCGTGGCAATTTGATAGGAAGATAATTTACAATGGCCTAACTAATGACATTACCCTCACCCATCTTGGCACTAAATTTGTGTTGCATCCTCAAACACCTTCACAGGTGGCCAAAGATCAACTAACTTTGAAAGATAAGAGGGATGAAGAAGAAAAACTAGAAAAATAAAAGAAAAAGAAGGATAGTAAGGCCTTGTCATCAAAGGCCAAGGGGAAGGAAAAGGAGGAAAAGGATTCCCCCAAGAAGATTGTTAAGAAGGAAAATCATTTTGCAACAAAAGGTGATATTAAAAGAGCACTCCTTCTTAAACAATCTTTCTACCTTCTCCTATCAAGGGAAACATCCCTTAGCATTGCCACAATTCCTACATTTGAGACCTTACCCCCAAAGGTCCAACAACTCTTACATGAATTTTGTGATATATTTCCCAAAGAGATACCCCCTGAGTTACCTCCTTTAAGGGGAATAGAACACCAAATAGATTTAGTCCCAGGAGTAAGCCTTCCTAATAGGCCAGCCTATAGGACTAACTGATGCAATCCTACCCCGCAAGGGCATTGGCTAGAAGACTCCAAGTAGATTGGGCTAGAGATCCAAGGAAAGGCCCTAGGGTTCTCATGAGCCTTAGGGTAGATTTCAAGCCCATGGGCTAAGTATGAGCCCGCTTATCTTTGTAAATATTAGAATAGGTTTTTCCTTCGTCTAGGCCTTGTATTTTGGCCATTCTAGTAGTATAGGGTTTTAGCCTTGTATTTCGGGGCATTTTGAGTTGTCTTTGTAATAAGGACTTTTTTTGTTATTTTCATGTTTTTTGTCATGGGGGTGAGCTTAGCTATTATAGGGGGTGTGTAGCTAAGCTCTAGCTTCTCATCTCAAGGAGGTGAGCTTAGCTATTAGAGAGGTATGTGTAGCTAAGCTCTAGCTTCTTTAGGAATCTTCTTAAGGAAGCTTCTCAAGGAGGTGAGCTTAGTTATGAGAGGGGTGTGTGTAGCTAAGCTCTAGCTTCTCAAGGAAGTTTTCTCAAAGAAGCTTCTCAAGGAAGTTTTCTCAAGAAAGCTTCTCAAGGAAGCTACCTAGTCTATAAATAGAAGCATGTGTAACACTTGTTGTAACTTTGATGAATGAGAGTCTTGTGAGACATACTTCAAAGTTCCACTTCTATACCTCTTTTATTCCTTCAATTTCGTGCTCCCCCCTCTCTCTTTCTCTCCCTCTTTCTTTTCCTCCATTGAAGCATCCTCTCCAAGCTTCTTATCCAAGGCTCATCTTGGTGGTGAAGCTCCTTCTTCCATGGCTTATTCCTTAATGGATGGCGCCTCCTCTCACCTATTTTCCTTTGTCTTCCGCTGCATCTCCATGGTGGAAAATCACCATTAAAGGACCCCATTGAAGCTCAAAGATCCAGCCTCCATAGAAGCCCCACAAGCAAGCTTCCATCACTAACCCTCAGGAGACTAAGGAGATAGAGTCTCAGGTTAAAGAATTGTTGGAGAAGGGCTGGGTCCAAGAGAGCCTAAGCCCATGTGCTATGCCGATGTTGTTGGTGCCCAAAAAGGATGGTACGTGGAGAATGTGTACAGATTGCAAGGCCATCAACAACATCACGATAAAGTATAGGCACCCCATTCCTAGACTTGATGATTTGCTTGATGAGTTGCATGGTGCCAATATCTTTTCAAAAATTGATCTTAAAAGTGGTTATCACCAAATCAGGATGAAAAAGGGTGATGAGTGGAAAACCGCTTTCAAGACCAAGTTTGGTTTGTATGAATGGTTAGTGATGTCTTTTGGGCTCACTAATGCATCATGCACCTTTATGAGGCTTATGCATCATGTCTTAAGGGATTTCATAGGTAGATTTGTAGTTGTTTATTTTGATGATATTTTAGTTTACAGTAGGAGCCTAGATGATCACTTAGGAAGGGACCAGTCACAAGAACCATGAGCAAGAGGCTCCAAGAAGATTGGGCTAGAGCTGCTGAAGAAGGCCCTAGGGTTCTCCTGAACCTCAGGGTAGATTTCTGAGCCCATGGGCCAAGGTTGGGTCCAATTATCTTTGTACATATTAGACTAGGATCTCATTATATTTTGTCCTTGTATTTAGGGCTCCATATTGTAGGTAGGATACCCTAGAAATATAGGATTTTTTCAGCCCTTGTATTTTAGGGCACCTAGACTAGTTTTTGTATTAGGGGTAGTTTGGTAATTTCATATGCACTAAGTGGATATTTGATGTGTGTGGTTGGAAATAAATTTAATTGAATTGGTAGAAGCCCAATCCAATTAAATTTTAGAGGGGGAGGTGAGCATTTGCTTACTACACTCCATTGCCACATCATATAGTCACACTTTGTGCATGTCGTTCATGCTTTTCATGCCTCATGACACCTAAGTACAATTAGTGGAGAATCTAGGAATTGATCTTGGATTAGTGGGTTGAACCATAACTAAAATTCACTAATCATAATTAGTGAAATTGTGGCTCCACAAATTCAATTTCAAATTCAAGTGAAATTTGAATTTCTCTCCAATTTTGTGTGACACTTAGGCTATAAATAGAGGTCATGTATGTGCATTTTTTAGAACTTTGATCATTTGAATATTAACTTCAGATTTCAGAGCTCTTTTAGAGCACAAAATTTCGTGCTCTTCTCTCCCTCTCCCTTCATTCATCTCCTTCTTCCTCCAAGCTCTTATCCATGGCCTCCTATGGTGGTGAGCTTCTTCTTGACTGATCTTCTCCTTGAAGTGGCATCTCCTCTCTCTCGTCCTTCTCCATTCCGCTGCCATTCATCTTACAAGAAGCAAAGGAATCCATTGATGAAGAAGATCCTAGGCCTACAAGCTCCAATGGAGCTTACATCAGTTCGGGGTTGTGCAAAGCTCAAACATTGCCCTTGCTCTTACGTATCCTCAGGTGCGATGAGAAATTCAGACCTACATAGTTCTTTAAGTCTAAATGTTTGTTTGTTAAATTGGTTTTTATGTTTTTTGAAAGATTGATTTTAATTGCGAACAAAAGTCGTTTAAGGCGCTAGACCTTGAAACGAACTTTTGATTTTTGAAAAGAGGAGAGATTCGTTAAGATGTTTGAACTTGAAACGATCTTCTCAAGTTTCAAAGGCAGAGAGAATCGTTAAGGTGTTGGACCTAGAAACGATTTTGTCAAGATTGAAAGGCGGAGAAAATCGTTAAGGCGTTGGACCTTGAAACGATTTCAAGCGATATTTGATGAAATGAAGAAGTTTATGAGTTGGTTTTGGTTTTGCTTATTACCCTTTAATTTTTTTTAAAAGATAACTTATGGCTCAATTGATCGGTTGAAACTTTATTTTACAAGGATAAAGTGAGATTACGACAAAAAAGATCAGTTGAAATCGCTTTATATGAAGAAATGAGATTATTGATGGTAGGTAAAGGAGATGAAGATGCACAAAACAATAAAGAGGACCCCTAAGGGTTCATGAATCATGTTCAAAATCGAATGAATAACGAAGAACGATTAAAGTCGCGATTCGGCAGCGATTTAGCTTCTTTTTCTCTTTTTCCTTCTTCTTTTCTCTTCTTTTTCTCTAACCCTTCACCTCTGGACCTCAGAACCTCTCTCTCAGCCCTTCTTCACGCTTATTTATAGAAAAACAAAGCATTTGGAGTCATGACAGCTCGCCCAGGCAAGTTGGTTACTTCACCAGAAAAAGCTTCCAAATGACCCTTTTGCCCTCCCTGTTGGGTATTTTTTGTATTCTTTTTTGAAACGTCGAAAAACCTTTCGAATTATGCGACAACTGGTGTCTATCAACTCAATTCGGCTAGCAAGAATCAACGTTAGCAAATGAAAGTCCTCAGACGAAATTAGGGTATGACAGTAGCCTACTTTTAGAAAATCAAGAGTACTCAAATCCTTATCAGAACAGAGGGACTGCTAGTACAAATGACTTGTACGAAGGCTTGACATTTGAATCAAAACAAGCAGTTGTGGATGCCATTAAACAATTTCATTTTATGCATTCATTTAATTTTGATGTGGTAGAGAACAAGAGTGATAAGTATGTGGTCATGTGTAATCAATATGGTCGTGGATGTTATTGGAGGGTGAGACTATCATTCAGCAAAAAACACAAGAGGTAGGAGTTGAAGAAAATAAATGGTATTCACATTTGCACAACTTCTATCATATCACAAGATCATGTTAAGTTAGACTTATCTGTAATTGCTCATAATATTGTTCATTTAGTGAAAATAAATCTTGGTATCGAAATTGAAACCTTGATTATAGACATGCTACAACGGTTTGGTTATATTGTTTCATACAAAAAAAGCATGGACAACTAAACAAAAAGCCCTTGAAATGACATTTGGAAGTTGGGAACAATCATACAATTATCTACCTTTATGGTTGACAGCTGCTCAACACTTTGTACCAGGTACAATAGTAACATACAAAACTCCATCTTCAATGGATGATTGTGAGGATGAGTCTCCTAGGGTGATTCTTAATCATGTATTTTGGGCTTTTAAGCCATGCATTAAAGGCTTTCAATATTGCAAGCCAATTGTGCAAGTATATGAGACATTTTTAACTGGAAAATATCGTGGTACTTTATTCACTGCCATTGGACAAGACCGTAGTAAGAACAATTATCCACTTGCTTTTGCAATTGTTGAGAGCGAGACCAAAGAAGCTTGGATGTGATTCTCGCATTATTTGAGGAGATACGTTACACCTCAACCAAATTTGTATATTATATGAGACAGGGGAACCGGTTTGCTAGCAACTTTGCAATCAGAACAAGTTAGGTGGAATGGACCGAATGTTTCGTACGTGTGTTGCATTCGCTACATTGCATCAAATTTCAACAAATAATTTAAAAATGTCGACTTAAAAAAACAAGTCATCAATATGGGTATGCTTCTAACCATTTCATGCATCAAATTCTTGCTTTATTACATTTTCACTATATTTATTACTTATTGTTTTATCTTTCTCCATAGGGTATGAGATCAGGAAATCACGATTTGAGGCAAAGTCCCTCGCAATGCGAGAAGAGTTTCCACAAGCAGTGGATTGGTTGGACCAAATTTCCAACAGTAAATGGACTTAGGCCTATGATGAAGGAAAACGGTATGACCATATGATTACCAATCTTGCCGAGAGTATGAATTTTGTTTTGGAAAGTGCTCGAGCATTACCTATTGCTGCCTTAGTCAATGAAATATTTAATAAAATAAACGATTCATTTGTTATTAATGGCATGAAAATCATGGGTATGATAAAGACAAGACATACGTACTCTGAAGACATATATGTCATGATGCAAGAAAATCAACACAGTGCTACCTCGCATTATGTTCCCATGCATGTTCGAGAAACAGGAGAATTTGAGGTTCAAGGAATTGAAAATATATGGCTTAGTCGACGAGCAATGGCATGCACTGCCAAATTAAATGAATGATTGTGTGATTATGGATAATTTCAAGCACTTCAAATTCCTCGGTCACATGTGCTTTTTGCAATTTAAATTATGATGACTTTGTTGACCGGTATACAAGTTGGAAACCATTTTCAAAGTTTATCTGCATCACTTTCATTCCCTTGGAAGTGAAGACAAATTACCTCAATATTTAGGTTCATATTTTATGTCTGATCCTTCGAAACAAGGACACACATCGGGAAGGTCAGCCACTACTCGTATACATAATGAGATAGACAAACGAATTCCAAATAGGCCTACAAAATGCTTATTGTGTAAAAGTGAATCGTAGTAATTGTCGATACAAACAAATAGATGACTAATACAGTTTCTACTTTTTATGTCTCTCTTTAATTTGTATTTTTCATTTTATATTGATGTATTATGTTGTTTTTAATTTAACAACTACTTTTATTACTAAATTATTAGATATTGTTAATAGTAAATTCCTTTACACAATAAATAATATTATTTCATAAATTATAACTTCATATTAGAAACAAAAAATTTTAATATTTGCTTTCAAATTTTAGTTTTTAAAATTTAAGTATTTAAAATAAAAAAATTCAAAAAATATATTAAATGTCATTAACTTAATTTTTTATTTCATTTAAAAAAACTAAAATTCAATAACGTTATTAAAAGATTATCTAATTTTTAATTATACAAAATATATTAAATAAAAAATATTAAAAACTATAGTATATTTTAAATAAAAAACATTAAAAATATATATATCACATATTAAATAAAACAAACAACAAGTAAAATTAAAATATTTATTTAATAATTAAATAAATGAAATTATTTACAATTTCTAAAAAACTTGAAAACAAAAGAAAATAAAATAGCATGAAAAAAAAAGCATTACAACTTCAAAGTCATAAAATAAAATAAAAAGTAATTAACGACTTTGATGTCGTAAATAATAAATAAACTAAAATTAAGTCATAAATTGCAGAGATGAAGCTAGTGAGTTGTGACATGTGAGATTCTAAATTAGTGTTCAATTGGGTCCCCATATTTTAAAAGACTTCAATTAGGTCCTCAAATTTTTTAAAATGCATCAACATTAGCCTTTCTATCAATTTTGACTAACATTGCTCCGTCTCCGTCTCTTTTCCTTCTCCATATTAATGTTAGTGATGCCACACCACCAACACTCCTCAAGTGTTCGGTGGTTTTAAGGTATCCATGATTATCGTCACTGGCGATCTTCAAACACCAAAAGGTTCCCAAATTTGTGATCCCTCTTCTCTCATTTCAAATTGTACAACATCCCCTTCTTCTAAAAATACACTAAACCCTTTTTGTCTTCACTCTTCACATTCAAATCTTCTTGCCTTGTCTCCTTGCTTTCCTTCCTTCACTCAGAGAAGCACTCTAGTCACTGTCACAAGGTAGACTTGAACTACTTCAATGCTATGGATAGATTGATTCCCCTCTTCCCCAAGATGGACATAGACCTCGCAGCCAACAGGTTCTGTCGAATTCATGGCCACCAATAACCCCTGCGACACAACGACTATCACAAGCACACAATTGCTTAACAAAATCCAATCTCTCTAGCTTTAGATCCCTCTCTCCCCTCACTCTTCTTTTGATTGGATTTGTGGTGTTTTGTGGCAGTAATTTGTGTATTTGGCTATGGTTTATGATTTGTGATTTTCATTTTTAGGTCATAGTTACTAGTTAGATAGGTTTTCATTGGTGATTTTTGTTTTCATTTTCAATTCTATGTTCAATGGAGGTGTTGTTAGCCCATATTTTTGATGAGCTAAAAATATGCTCTAAATACGAATTTTGTTAGATACTGTTCGAATCGAAAAGACAAGAAGGAGGGCTTCGAACCAGTGGGCGAGTCGAGCGGGCGTATGGTCGAGTCGAAGGCAATGCAGCAAGATTTCTGGACTTAGCGTAATTTTTGACAAAACTTCACAAAATCAGTTCGACTTCGAGCAATGTGGATAACCGTTCTAAGGAGCAGTTATGTGCATGCAAGGTGTACGTAGCAGGACACTTGGCGTTAGGATAATGTTCGACCGTTAGGGCAGTTTATTTTTAAATGTCTATATATAGCAGTTGTTAGTCAGATTTCGAGGTCGCAAATCATTTATACAAATCCTTATATACTCAAAGTACCCAGCACAGAGAGAAACGAGTACGCAAGGAGAATGTATGTTTGTGAACCATTTTAAGTTTCTGTAAACTTTACATTTCGAATGCAATGCATTTTTCATTTCACTTTAGAATGCCTGTCTTTTAAATGGTTCATTCGATCGAATGAACTCGTTGATCCTTTAAATTCTGCAATTTACCTTTCCCTTGTCAGTTTACTTCCAACATTTCGATTCTTTCAATGAACTCGTTGCAATGATGAACATTCAAAGCTTTACATCTAAAGCGAACACACAATTGACATGCTCCTGAGATTCACTAGTCGATCTCGCAAGCAACTCGATTAGACTAGCGATTGTTTACCACATTTCAGCGTAAACAAATTGGCACGCCCAGTGGGACCGGTCAATTGTGTTTGGCTTTAAAATTATTATTAAAGTTTTGTTTAGAACAGTTGGTTTATTGCATTCTTAATTGTTTTGATCTTGTATGCATTTAAGAAGTGGGAAATCTGTTCCACACTTAACAGAATTCAAAACTCGTACAAGGATGGCTAGACCACCCCCAAGTAATCGAAACAATGACCTTCCAAATATGGAGGGGCAACCAACGCAGACATCTGTCAGTAATGCCAATATAAATTCCGGCATAGGAGCAATTCCTGAACAAATTGTTGGCACGATAAGTTCGACCGCTTCGACGGTTATGAATCAGACAGGAGTAACTTCTCCCATGACCAACATGACGTTGGCAAGTTCGACCACGTCAGCTTCTGCTCTTGCCCCATGGAATAACCCTAGTTTAGGGAATCCCAGTGGAAGTCCCTTTCGACCGCTTCAAAACCCTCTATATGGCATGCCTACATCTTTGATGGCAGGATTGCAAAACTCTCAACCAAATATAGAGAATCTTAATATGTCCTCTCCATCAGGGTCTGTAGCGGGCAATCAAGGTAGGGTAATTCCTCAACATTTAACCAATACATCCGTGTTGTCACTTAGACAACAAATGGATGAAAGTAACCATGATATGGTTAACATGTTAACCCAACAAATAGGAACTGTCATTAACCCCTTAATTCAAAATACAAATGACAGTTACCAAATGTTAACAAATCAAATAAGTCGAATTGCTGACTTTTTTGGGGCACCACCCATACAGCAACCACCAATTCGACAGATCCAAATACAGGCGCCTGTCCAAGAGATACAGATGCCTAACAATCCAGGGATGCAAATGGCTCAAGCACCACAACCAGTGGCACGCATAGAGCCACCAGCCCAACAGGTCGAACCAAACCCTGGTATAGTTTTGGTAAATAGAAACCAAAATGCTGATGAAGTAATAGGGAATATTCAACAAAACCGTTTCGATAGGCAGAATAACCTGGCCCAAATGGTCGAAACAATTTTAGTACAGAATGGTTTGAACTTGGGCGTACACAGGCCCAATTTTGTGTCTCCATTATCTGAGTATGTGTTACAAACAGAGTTACCAAGGGGTGTGAAAATCCCTAAGTTTACTAAGTTTGCAGGAGAGACGAATGAGTCCACTGTCGAACACATTGCTAGATATTTGGTCGAGGCAGGGGACTTGGCTAATAATGAAAATTTAAGAATGAAATATTTCCCTAATGCCTTAACTAAAAATGCTTTTACATGGTTTACAACCCTTCCTCCTCATTCCATACATAATTGGAACCAATTGGAAAGGATTTTCCATGAACAATTCTATATGGGACAGTCCAAGATAAGCCTTAAAGAGTTATCCAGCGTTCGACGTAAGGCACCTGAATCAATTGATGATTATTTGAACAGATTCAGACTCTTAAAGGCAAGGTGTTTCACCCAAGTCCCCGAACATGAATTAGTCGAAATGGCTGCTGGTGGCCTAGACTATTCGATTAGAAAGAAATTAGATACCCAGTATTTAAGGGATATGGCTCAATTGGCTGATAGAGTTCGACAACTCGAACGATTGAAGGCTGAAAAGGCTAGAAATTCTAAATTCCACAAGAGGGAAAAGGTTGCATATATCGAAACCAATGACAGTGACCAGGAGTTCGATATTATTTATGAAGATATCGAAGACAATGAGGTTGATGTAGCCGAATTAAAACCTGGACCTCCTTATGTTTGTAAATTCCTTAAACCTTCCAATGGAAAAAACCCTGTTGAATCTAAAAATGATAAGTTTGTGTCTAAAACTTATACATTTGATATAACTAAATGTGATGAAATATTTGATTTATTAGTCACAGATGGCCAAATTGTTGTTCCTAAGGGTTTGAAAGTACCCCCAATCGAACAACAGAGGAAAAGGGGTTATTGTAAATTTCATAATTTCCTTGGCCATAAAACCTCACATTGTGTTCTTTTCAGGGATTTGGTTCAAAAGGCTCTTAACGAAGGGAGGCTCAAATTTGGTGAAAAACCAAAGGTTGCCCAGGCAAATGCTGAAACATCCAAGGTTGCTGAAACTCTCTATGCGGAGCCCCAGGAAATAATGATGGTCGAAGCAATGGAGTTGTCTCAGGTGCAAATTCAGGGCATATCTGAAGAGGATTACAACGAACAAATGAAGGTTGTATATCCTCAGGCTGAGGAGGATTTAATTGATTTCTTGAACAGATGCAAACTCGAAAACAAGATTGTGATGCTCTGCCCTCGCTGCAGTGCAGTATGTGATAGGGAGGCTACTGAGGGCCTCAAAAAATACCAAGTTGTTAACAAAGGGGCAAAGCAGAACCAACGTTTCGATAAAGGCAAAAGGGTTATGGTGCAGTCGAACACTAATCAGAAGTCTGGTCGAAGGAATACTTTCGCTCCTCCTGGTTCAGTTCCGGTCGAAAAATGGATGCACCAGGGACTCATAAGGTTTAACAAAGGGGCCATGGAAGTAGGTGGTTCGAGTGGAACGAAGCAAATTGGCCCACAGGAGGCTAATAGGTACTCTTATAGGAACAATTACAAAGGAAAGAATCCTATGACGAGGACCCAATGGCGCAGGTTCCAGCGTCAGAAGAAATTGGCCCAACAGAATCTGCAAACGGGCCAGTATAAAGAAGTGTCTAGGAGGCCAGTAAAAGAGAGACTCCTGTCTCCAGTGGATGAAGATAAGATGGAGGATGAGGATCTACTGGATTCTGAACCAGACTTTGATGTCATTTGTGTGGTATCTATCTTTCCATCTGAATATGATGTCCAATCTGAAGTTACTGAGATCGAAAGTGAGTTCGATCATTTTGATATGGCTGACCCAAAGCCAGTATGTTACTATGTTATGAACAATGGCTGTGTGGAAGAACAATTAGCTTATTTCGAAAAGCCAGATTTTCAGATGAAAAGTCATCTCAAACCTCTTTCATTAGAGCAAAAGTTGAAAATATTGGCATCAACAAAGTGCTCATAGATGGAGGAGCGGCTGTTAACTTAATGCCTCGATCTATGCTTCACAAGATCGGGAAACATGACACTGATCTATCTGCTCATAACATTGTGCTTTCGAATTATGAGGGTAAAACTGGCTATTCTTTGGGAGCCATTCAAGTAGATGTTGCTGTAGGCAGTATAGTTCGACCAACTCTATTCCTGGTGATACAGTCTAAGGCTAATTTTAACTTGCTATTAGGAAGGGAATGGATTCATGGAGTTGGGGCTGTGCCATCTACCCTCCACCAGAAACTCATTATCTGGAGGGAAGATGGGATTGTTGAAAATATAGAGGCAGATCAAAGCTTCTATAAGTCAGAGGTTGATAATGTTACTGCACAAACCTTTGACAAAAAGTTGGCTAACATAGCACCTTGTGGTGACAAGGAGGCTATTTTCGAATCAAGTGATAATGTTATCCACTCTGTCAAACTCCATCCTACCTATGGGTTTATATGGGAGAGGGAGGAAATTGATGCTGTTCCCTCTGAAGATGGAGTTATTCCACCAACTGGGTGGAATATATATGAAGATTAATATGACTGAGGCCGCTGCATGGGCCAGAATTACGGCTTATATGGCCGAAAATAGACTAAATACGGCCTTTGAGGCTGAATCTCAACAAAATATGGCAGTTGAAGCCAAGATCGAAGATCATGAAAACAAAGAAACAAAGGATCGAAGACTGGATTGCATTTATGACGATGAGCCGCTGGGTTTTGAGAAAAATCCCATAAGTGAGGCGCCAAAGATGCAGGCTCAAGATCCTTTGGAAGAGGTCGACATTGGAGATGGCTCGATAAAAAGGCCAACCTATATCAGTGCCAATATCACCTCAAGTCTAAAAGAAAAGCTGGTGCCTCTTCTTAGAGAATTTAAAGACTGTTTTGCTTGGGATTACCACGAAATGCCTGGGTTAAGCAGAGAAATGGTCGAAATGAAATTACCGATTAAGGAAGGAAAAAGACCAGTAAAACAACTACCAAGAAGATTCGCACCAGAAATCATGTCCAAAATTAAGGAAGAGATCGAAAGGCTGCTGAGGTGTAAATTCATCAGATCTGCCAGGTATGTCGAATGGTTAGCAAATATAGTTCCTGTCATTAAAAAGAATGGAACTCTTAGAGTATGCATAGATTTTAGGGATTTAAATAATGCTACACCTAAAGATGAATATGCTATGCCAGTAGCGGAAATGTTGGTAGATTCGGCAGCTGGCTTCGAATTTTTAAGCATGTTAGATGGTTATTCTGGTTATAACCAAATTTTTATTGCTGAAAGTGATGTGTCAAAAACAGCGTTTCGATGCCCAGGTGCTTTAGGCACTTATGAATGGGTGGTTATGCCCTTTGGGTTGAAAAATGCTGGGGCCACTTATCAAAGGGCCATGAATTTCATGTTTCATGATTTTATTGACACATTTATGCAAGTTTATATTGATGATATAATCATCAAATCCTCTTCAGAAGATAGCCATTTGGACTACCTTAGGCAATCTTTCGAACGAATGAGGAAACATGGATTAAAAATGAATCCATTAAAATGTGCTTTTTGTGTGCGTGCAGGAGACTTCCTTGGTTTTGTGGTGCATAAAAAAGGCATTGAGATAAATCAAAACAAGACAAAGGCTATTCTTGAGACGAAGCCTCCTTCGACCAAAAAACAGCTTCAGTCTTTGCTAGGAAAAATCAACTTCTTGAGGCGATTCATTTCGAATCTAAGTGGCAAAGCTCAAATTTTTTCGCCATTACTTCGACTCAAGAAAGATGAACCATTCAGATGGGATGAAGTGCATCAAAAGGCTTTCGATGAAATTAAAGAATATCTGATCAAGCCTCCTGTGTTAATGCCTCCTAGTCGCAACAAGACTATGAAGTTGTATATTGCTGCGTCTGACAAGACCATTGGTAGCATGTTGGCTCAGGAAGATGATGATGGCATAGAACATGCAATTTATTATCTTAGTCGTGTACTAAATGATGCAGAAACTAGATATTCTGCCATAGAAAAACTTTGTCTTTGTTTGTATTTTTCTTGTGCAAAACTTAAGCAATATATAAAGCCTGTTGATGTTTATGTGTATTCTCATTATGATATTATTAAGCACATGTTGTCAAAACCTATTTTACACAGTAGAATTGAAAAATGGGCTTTGGCATTAACAGAATATTCTTTAACGTATAAGCCTTTGAAATCTGTTAAGGGTCAAATTGTGGCAGATTTTATTGTAGATCACTCAGTGATCGAAATGCCGCAAGACTATGTCGATACAGAGCCTTGGATTTTATATTTCGATGGTTCGAAACACAAACATGGAACTGGAATTGGAGTTTTAATAATATCCCCCAATAAAGTTCCAACTAAATTTAAATATAGAATCAAAGGGCTTTGTTCTAATAATGAGGCTGAGTATGAGGCTCTAATTGCAGGCCTTGAAATTTTAATTAGCTTGGGGGCAAGAAATGTTAACATAAGGGGTGATTCAGAACTAGTGTTGAGACAATTAACACAAGAATACAAATGTGTTAATGAACACTTAGCAAAATATTTTGTTATGGCAAGTTCTCTTCTGAATCATTTCGATTATATTAACATTGAGCATATACCTCGACAAGAAAACCAAGAAGCAAATGATTTAGCCCAAATAGCTTCAGGGTACAAAATGTCGAAGGAAAAGTTAACTCAGTTGATCGAAATAAAAGATAAACTGGGATTACCAGAGCCATTAAGCACTAAATTGCCAATGCCAAAACTTGTGGGGGCAAGTACACCACAAAATAATGAAGATGAAAGCATGGATGATCTCCAGGGAAAAATTCAAATTTTGGCCATTGACAATATGTTGGATAATGATTGGAGAAAGTCCATTGTTGAATATTTGGAAAATCCAATAGGTAATGTGGCTCGAAAGATCAAATATAGGGCTTTAAATTACGTGATTATGGGAAGTGATTTGTTTAAAAAGACTGCAGAAGGAGTGTTGCTAAAATGTTTAAGTGAATCAGAAGCATACTTGGCAGTTTCCCATGTTCACAGTGGGGCTTGTGGATCACATCAAGCAGGCCATAAAATGAAATGGCTTTTATTTCGACAAGGTTTGTATTGGCCTTCGATGTTGAAAGACTGCATAGAATTTGCTAAAGGCTGTCAGGAATGCCAAAAGCATGCAGGGATACAGCATGTACCTGCTAGTGAGTTACACTCCATAATCAAGCCTTGGCCTTTCAGAGGATGGGCTTTGGACCTAATTGGTGAAATCAAGCCTGCTTCTTCTAAGAACCAGCGTTATATCATAGTTGGTGTCGATTACTTTACAAAATGGATCGAAGCAGTCCCTTTGCCAAATGTTGATCAGAAAGCAATAATTAGTTTCATTCAAAATCATATTATTTATAGGTATGGTATTCCTGAAACAATTACCACTGATCAAGGTTCAGTTTTTACTGGACGAAAAATGCAAGAATTTGCCAAAGAAACTGGCTTTCGATTATTAACCTCAACACCATATTACGCGCAAGCAAATGGTCAGGTCGAAGCAGCCAATAAAATTGTAATTAACTTGATTAAAAAACACATTGCCCAAAAACCAAGAAATTGGAATAAAACGTTAGATCAAGTTCTATGGGCATGTAGAAATTCTCCTAAGGAATCAACTAATACTACCCCATTTCGATTGACTTATGGGCATGATGCTGTACTTCCGGTCGAAATACATTTGCAATCAGCCAGGGTACAAAAACAAATGGACATTCCAATCGACCATTATTGGAAAATGATGTCAGATGAGTTGGTTGATTTAGATGAGGAGAGATTAAGAGCATTAGAAGTTTTGACTAAACAAAAAGAAAGAGTTGCTAAAGCTTATAATAAGAAAGTGAAGTCAAAAACTTTTAATGTTGGAGATTTAGTTTGGAAGGTTATTCTGCCCATGGATAGTAAGGATCGAGCCTTTGGCAAATGGTCCCCAAATTGGGAAGGACCGTTTAAAATAATTCAGATCTATTCGAATGGTGCTTATGAATTAGAGGAATTAACCCCTCAGAAACGTACTTTGAGCATAAATGGTAAGTATTTGAAAAAATATAAACCAACACTGCTCGAAGTTAAAATAAGCATAGAATAGGAAGAAATAATGGAAACATAAAAATGGCGATAACAGTAAATTGCCACGAAAGGGCATGTGTCAATATTACATCGAAAAGTAGAATCGAAATACAGAATTCGAAATAAAGAAATCATAAGTTCTACTAAGTCATGACCAAATCCTCATACAGCTTTTTCAAGGTGGTCATCTCTTTAGTTAAGACCTGGTCAGCACTCTCCATAACCCTTGCCTCATCTGCTACAGCTTGAGATGCGCTAAAGGCCTTCAGGCCTTCCCTCCCTTTTTCAGCAATCAGTTTCTGAATCGAGTTAGCGGCCTTCTCCTGGAGTTCTTTGCGTTTGGCCTGCTCTGTTACAATTTTCTTCCTTAGATCATCGACCTGAGACAGCAAATTCGTAATAGTTGCTTCCCAGGAGGAGATGTTATCATCACAGGCTTTGATCTCAGAAGATCCTTCTTTCGCCTCTTTGGTGAGACGTTCGACCTCATGTTGAGCAGCTCGGGCTTTCTCGAGCAGAAGGATATGTGCCTGTTTCTGGGCATCCAGTCTGGCGCTATTTTTGCGTTTTTTCTGCACAGTACTTGCAAATTGGTCAATGATGGCCTCGATTTGGATAACCTTGCCTAGAATCTCATCAGAGGTAAGGGGGTTGTGCAATTTCTTCAAAAAATTCAGGTGCCCAAAGGCAGCAGAGGGGTTCTCTTCAATGGATTTAAGCACATCTTCCCGTGCGTATTCCAGGGATAACTTCAAGAGCAGAGAATCTTGGCGTACTGAAGAATTTATTTCGGCATCAGATGAGGACGAAGCACCAGGAATCTTTTCGCTTGAGGTGTTGGCTTGACTTGTGTTCAGCAGGAGTCGAAGGGCTGCAGCAGGGTCTTCGTCTTGCATTTGGATGAATGTATCTTCTGCGATCCCTATGCTAGCGGAAAGCTTAGATGTTGAAGACGCCGGGTAAATGTCCGAACCTCCAGCTTCAGCCTCTTTTATGGCCTCTTCATCGAAAAAGTTTTCTTCGGATGAACTTTTCTGACTCGATCCATGAGGACTGCTGGGTCCAATGCCTTGACCTTCACCCTGTTCCTCAACATTCACTGCATCCGTCTCAGGAGCGGGAGATGTTCGAGCATGTTGTTCTTGTGGTGAGTCCGGTTGATCGACAGGGTTGCCCATCTCAGCAATAGAAGGAGTAGCCTCTACTTCAGTGCCGTCAATATCGGTCGAAGGTGGTTGGACGTCAACAGGTTGATTGTCACCTTGTTCTTTTGAAGGCTTGGTCTTTTTCTTTTTCTTCTTGATTGGTTCACCACCCTCAACAGCCACAGAAGGTTCAGGCTCGACCTGCTTTACTTTCTTTTTCTTTTTAGGCATTTGAGCCTGGGAATTGCCTGCCTCTGTTTGTTCAGCAGACTTGGTCGAAGTCGCAGGTAACTTTCTTTTTCTTATAAGAGGTCTTTCCTTTTCTTCCTGCATTTCGAGGGTAAAGAATTGTCAGAATATAGACTCGAAAGAAAGCTATAATATTGACATTAGAAATAAAACTTGCATCTTTCTCTTCGTCTAATTCGACGACCGCATGCTTCGAGCGTTTCGAAGTCGTGGTAGTATCAATGCTATCATCTTTCTTTTGACTCTGAAAAATAAAGAAATATGAGGCAAGACGTTAAGAGTAAAAGATAAGTTCAGAAGAGTTACCTTTTCTTCTTGTTTCCCTTCTTGGATCTTCACCCCAGTGGGTTTCTTGGGTCTCACATCAGCTCGAGACGTTTCAGCACTTTTCTTCGTCATGATTGTTTTGCCTGAAAGTAAGAATATTAGAAAAGGCAAAAATACATATCAATTTAGAAAGACAAAAGTAATTTAATACCTCGAGCTTGAAGGTTTGAGCGGATATTCTCGACCGTTGGTTGTGTAAAACCACTCTCAAGTCTGGAGATCATGATAGTAGTGTCTCCAACTGAACGGGTCGAATAATATTTCTCCCACCAGGTAACAAACCCCATGGTGCAGAAGTGGGAATGGTTGAACTCAAAAGGATGCAGGTTATAGTTTTCATCAAGAGAAATCTTCAAAAACTTCTTGAAAGTCTTTTCCGAAAGATTGGCCCCTCTTATGACGTCTCGAGGATCTTCGAACAAGCTTTTAGGACGGATTTGCGAGAGGCCAAATTGTCTTGAAACCAAATTAGGCTGGTATCCAACCAGGCCTAAATAATTCGATTGAACACCTGTACGACAAGACAGGATTTGAGGATTCAAGTAAAATGACCATATTTCGTTCACTTCTTCTTCATTGTCCGGATCGACAGCAGGAAAATAGTCAGTGAACCAGGCCGGACCAACCTCTCGACTAATGAATGGAGCATGTTGGGGAAGAAACTTGTCAAAGCTCAGAAAAATCCTCATGTACTTTAGGAACAGCTTTTGTGAGTTTTGATCTAAGGTCTGGGGTGTTAATCGAAGTGCTCTCTGGCCTTCGATCGAGCGATTTGCAACTTCTTCAGCATAATCTTGTGGGATTATTAATCCCATTTCTTGTTCGAAAGTGGCATTAAGCCACAATTGGAGAAGCCACATAGGCCCGGACACTAAGAAGGAAGACCCATCCTTCGATTTCTTCAGATCATCGCATGCCTCACCAAGTGATTCGTATAGCACTGCTAACAAGAGGCGTCCAAATCCAATTCCGACCTTCATGAATTTGTAATGCCATTGGAATAAATCTTTTGGCTACTTGCAAGGATTTTGTGCAGAAGACATAGTGAGATAGTGTTTACGCTGAAATGTGGTAAACAATCGCTAGTCTAATCGAGTTGCTTGCGAGATCGACTAGTGAATCTCAGGAGCATGTCAATTGTGTGTTCGCTTTAGATGTAAAGCTTTGAATGTTCATCATTGCAACGAGTTCATTGAAAGAATCGAAATGCTGGAAGTAAACTGACAAGGGAAAGGTAAATTGCAGAATTTAAAGGATCAACGAGTTCATTCGATCGAATGAACCATTTAAAATACAGGCATTCTAAAGTGAAATGAAAAATGCATTGCATTGGAAATGTAAAGTTTACAGAAACTCAAAATGGTTCACAAACATACATTCTCCTTGCGTACTCGTTTCTCTCTGTGCTGGGTACTTTGAGTATATAAGGATTTGTATAAATGATTTGCGACCTCGAAATCTGACTAACAACTGCTATATATAGACATTTAAAAATAAACTGCCCTAACGGTCGAACATTATCCTAACGCCAAGTGTCCTGCTACGTACACCTTGCATGCACATAACTGCTCCTTAGAACGGTTATCCACATTGCTCGAAGTCGAACTGATTTTGTGAAGTTTTGTCAAAAATTACGCTAAGTCCAGAAATCTTGCTGCATTGCCTTCGACTCGACCATACGCCCGCTCGACTCGCCCAATGGTTCGAAGCCCTCCTTCTTGTCTTTTCGATTCGAACAGTATCTAACAAAATTCGTATTTAGAGCATATTTTTAGCTCATAAAAAATATGGGCTAACAAATTGCCCCCAAAAAATGTCTGCTTCGATTCGAGATCGAAGGAAGATGAGAAGTTGACATTTTTTCTCTTCTTCTAACAGTTTTCCTGAAACGGCGACATGATGGCACGTTTACTGGTAACCGTCGCCTCGATTTCCCACTACCCATCATTAATTCCACCTTTCTAGGCAGAGTGGGACACGTGTAACGCTGGGGATTCGGAAGGGAAACCTGATTTGATTGATTTTTGACCCTTGATTATTATTATATTGTTTTTCCCTTTTAAAAGTGAAACTCCATAAATAGCGCCAGAAACTCCAGAAAACCCCTTCAGCTTCTCTGCTTCCAAAACCTTTCTTCTTCTTTGCTTCCGAAACCTTTTCTTCTTCTTTGCTTCCATTATTTCCGGCGAAACCTTCTTACTCTCAGATACTTGTTATTTCTTTCATCATCAACCTCACCGTGTCTCTGAACTTTGCCACTGTTCTTCGTGAATCCAAGCTCCTACTCACTGATTCCACCAGCTACCAAACCCTTCACGAGAAAATCATCCCTTTTCAGATTTCTTACAATGTCGCAAGGACAAGCAGTTCCGTTTGCTGGGAAATGGCACCATTTTACAGTCAGGACTGATGGAGAAAAGGTGGTTCCAGAACCACATGGTGACGCCGAACACACAGAAACCTGGGAATCGGAGGTGATGATCCCTTTCGCAGTGGAAAGAACAGTTTACGCTTTCGGTGGACCCCTGCCAGACCAAGCATCACTTTCGAGTAAAATGAACAAGGTATTTCCCTGCTACCCAACTTGCGAACCTAGGATTTTTGATAGTGAGCCCTACAACTTTAATTGTTTAAGCAAACCCAACAAACTCTTTCGATCCGCCCCGTCAATAGCCCATAGGGATTACCTACCTTGGCTTGATCGAGTCGAACAAGCATATGAGGATTTCTGGAAGACATATGGCATCTTTGATTTGATACAATTCTCTCGATCTGGTCCTGAATATCGACCAGAAATGCTGATAGCAGCTATGCACTTTTTCGAGTCTTCTACCAACACCTTTCAATTCAAATGCGGTATGATGACCCCCACTCTCTTAGATGTAGCCGCCCTCACAGGCCTTAGGCCTAGCGGAGAAACTTATGACCCCACTAATTCTAGTGACAATATCAAGCTAGTATATAAGGAGAATACCTTTTCCAAATATATAGCTGAACACCAAGGACCGGTCGAAGAGGAGGTCTCTGATGAAGAGCACGTAGCCTTCTTAACTCTGTGGCTATCTCACTATGTCTTCTGCACAAAATCCTTGCAAGTAGCCAAAAGATTTATTCCAATGGCATTACAAATTCATGAAGGTCGGAACTTTGGATTTGGACGCCTCTTGTTAGCAGTGCTATACGAATCACTTGGTGAGGCATGCGATGATCTGAAGAAATCGAAGGATGGGTCTTCCTTCTTAGTGTCCGGGCCTATGTGGCTTCTCCAATTGTGGCTTAATGCCACTTTCGAACAAGAAATGGGATTAATAATCCCACAAGATTATGCTGAAGAAGTTGCAAATCGCTCGATCGAAGGCCAGAGAGCACTTCGATTAACACCCAAGACCTTAGATCAAAACTCACAAAAGCTGTTCCTAAAGTACATGAGGATTTTTCTGAGCTTTGACAAGTTTCTTCCCCAACATGCTCCATTCATTAGTCGAGAGGTTGGTCCGGCCTGGTTCACTGACTATTTTCCTGCTGTCGATCCGGACAATGAAGAAGAAGTGAACGAAATATGGTCATTTTACTTGAATCCTCAAATCCTGTCTTGTCGTACAGGTGTTCAATCGAATTATTTAGGCCTGGTTGGATACCAGCCTAATTTGGTTTCAAGACAATTTGGCCTCTCGCAAATCCGTCCTAAAAGCTTGTTCGAAGATCCTCGAGACGTCATAAGAGGGGCCAATCTTTCGGAAAAGACTTTCAAGAAGTTTTTGAAGATTTCTCTTGATGAAAACTATAACCTGCATCCTTTTGAGTTCAACCATTCCCACTTCTGCACCATGGGGTTTGTTACCTGGTGGGAGAAATATTATTCGACCCGTTCAGTTGGAGACACTACTATCATGATCTCCAGACTTGAGAGTGGTTTTACACAACCAACGGTCGAGAATATCCGCTCAAACCTTCAAGCTCGAGGTATTAAATTACTTTTGTCTTTCTAAATTGATATGTATTTTTGCCTTTTCTAATATTCTTACTTTCAGGCAAAACAATCATGACGAAGAAAAGTGCTGAAACGTCTCGAGCTGATGTGAGACCCAAGAAACCCACTGGGGTGAAGATCCAAGAAGGGAAACAAGAAGAAAAGGTAACTCTTCTGAACTTATCTTTTACTCTTAACGTCTTGCCTCATATTTCTTTATTTTTCAGAGTCAAAAGAAAGATGATAGCATTGATACTACCACGACTTCGAAACGCTCGAAGCATGCGGTCGTCGAATTAGACGAAGAGAAAGATGCAAGTTTTATTTCTAATGTCAATATTATAGCTTTCTTTCGAGTCTATATTCTGACAATTCTTTACCCTCGAAATGCAGGAAGAAAAGGAAAGACCTCTTATAAGAAAAAGAAAGTTACCTGCGACTTCGACCAAGTCTGCTGAACAAACAGAGGCAGGCAATTCCCAGGCTCAAATGCCTAAAAAGAAAAAGAAAGTAAAGCAGGTCGAGCCTGAACCTTCTGTGGCTGTTGAGGGTGGTGAACCAATCAAGAAGAAAAAGAAAAAGACCAAGCCTTCAAAAGAACAAGGTGACAATCAACCTGTTGACGTCCAACCACCTTCGACCGATATTGACGGCACTGAAGTAGAGGCTACTCCTTCTATTGCTGAGATGGGCAACCCTGTCGATCAACCGGACTCACCACAAGAACAACATGCTCGAACATCTCCCGCTCCTGAGACGGATGCAGTGAATGTTGAGGAACAGGGTGAAGGTCAAGGCATTGGACCCAGCAGTCCTCATGGATCGAGTCAGAAAAGTTCATCCGAAGAAAACTTTTTCGATGAAGAGGCCATAAAAGAGGCTGAAGCTGGAGGTTCGGACATTTACCCGGCGTCTTCAACATCTAAGCTTTCCGCTAGCATAGGGATCGCAGAAGATACATTCATCCAAATGCAAGACGAAGACCCTGCTGCAGCCCTTCGACTCCTGCTGAACACAAGTCAAGCCAACACCTCAAGCGAAAAGATTCCTGGTGCTTCGTCCTCATCTGATGCCGAAATAAATTCTTCAGTACGCCAAGATTCTCTGCTCTTGAAGTTATCCCTGGAATACGCACGGGAAGATGTGCTTAAATCCATTGAAGAGAACCCCTCTGCTGCCTTTGGGCACCTGAATTTTTTGAAGAAATTGCACAACCCCCTTACCTCTGATGAGATTCTAGGCAAGGTTATCCAAATCGAGGCCATCATTGACCAATTTGCAAGTACTGTGCAGAAAAAACGCAAAAATAGCGCCAGACTGGATGCCCAGAAACAGGCACATATCCTTCTGCTCGAGAAAGCCCGAGCTGCTCAACATGAGGTCGAACGTCTCACCAAAGAGGCGAAAGAAGGATCTTCTGAGATCAAAGCCTGTGATGATAACATCTCCTCCTGGGAAGCAACTATTACGAATTTGCTGTCTCAGGTCGATGATCTAAGGAAGAAAATTGTAACAGAGCAGGCCAAACGCAAAGAACTCCAGGAGAAGGCCGCTAACTCGATTCAGAAACTGATTGCTGAAAAAGGGAGGGAAGGCCTGAAGGCCTTTAGCGCATCTCAAGCTGTAGCAGATGAGGCAAGGGTTATGGAGAGTGCTGACCAGGTCTTAACTAAAGAGATGACCACCTTGAAAAAGCTGTATGAGGATTTGGTCATGACTTAGTAGAACTTATGATTTCTTTATTTCGAATTCTGTATTTCGATTCTACTTTTCGATGTAATATTGACACATGCCCTTTCGTGGCAATTTACTGTTATCGCCATTTTTATGTTTCCATTATTTCTTCCTATTCTATGCTTATTTTAACTTCGAGCAGTGTTGGTTTATATTTTTTCAAATACTTACCATTTATGCTCAAAGTACGTTTCTGAGGGGTTAATTCCTCTAATTCATAAGCACCATTCGAATAGATCTGAATTATTTTAAACGGTCCTTCCCAATTTGGGGACCATTTGCCAAAGGCTCGATCCTTACTATCCATGGGCAGAATAACCTTCCAAACTAAATCTCCAACATTAAAAGTTTTTGACTTCACTTTCTTATTATAAGCTTTAGCAACTCTTTCTTTTTGTTTAGTCAAAACTTCTAATGCTCTTAATCTCTCCTCATCTAAATCAACCAACTCATCTGACATCATTTTCCAATAATGGTCGATTGGAATGTCCATTTGTTTTTGTACCCTGGCTGATTGCAAATGTATTTCGACCGGAAGTACAGCATCATGCCCATAAGTCAATCGAAATGGGGTAGTATTAGTTGATTCCTTAGGAGAATTTCTACATGCCCATAGAACTTGATCTAACGTTTTATTCCAATTTCTTGGTTTTTGGGCAATGTGTTTTTTAATCAAGTTAATTACAATTTTATTGGCTGCTTCGACCTGACCATTTGCTTGCGCGTAATATGGTGTTGAGGTTAATAATCGAAAGCCAGTTTCTTTGGCAAATTCTTGCATTTTTCGTCCAGTAAAAACTGAACCTTGATCAGTGGTAATTGTTTCAGGAATACCATACCTATAAATAATATGATTTTGAATGAAACTAATTATTGCTTTCTGATCAACATTTGGCAAAGGGACTGCTTCGATCCATTTTGTAAAGTAATCGACACCAACTATGATATAACGCTGGTTCTTAGAAGAAGCAGGCTTGATTTCACCAATTAGGTCCAAAGCCCATCCTCTGAAAGGCCAAGGCTTGATTATGGAGTGTAACTCACTAGCAGGTACATGCTGTATCCCTGCATGCTTTTGGCATTCCTGACAGCCTTTAGCAAATTCTATGCAGTCTTTCAACATCGAAGGCCAATACAAACCTTGTCGAAATAAAAGCCATTTCATTTTATGGCCTGCTTGATGTGATCCACAAGCCCCACTGTGAACATGGGAAACTGCCAAGTATGCTTCTGATTCACTTAAACATTTTAGCAACACTCCTTCTGCAGTCTTTTTAAACAAATCACTTCCCATAATCACGTAATTTAAAGCCCTATATTTGATCTTTCGAGCCACATTACCTATTGGATTTTCCAAATATTCAACAATGGACTTTCTCCAATCATTATCCAACATATTGTCAATGGCCAAAATTTGAATTTTTCCCTGGAGATCATCCATGCTTTCATCTTCATTATTTTGTGGTGTACTTGCCCCCACAAGTTTTGGCATTGGCAATTTAGTGCTTAATGGCTCTGGTAATCCCAGTTTATCTTTTATTTCGATCAACTGAGTTAACTTTTCCTTCGACATTTTGTACCCTGAAGCTATTTGGGCTAAATCATTTGCTTCTTGGTTTTCTTGTCGAGGTATATGCTCAATGTTAATATAATCGAAATGATTCAGAAGAGAACTTGCCATAACAAAATATTTTGCTAAGTGTTCATTAACACATTTGTATTCTTGTGTTAATTGTCTCAACACTAGTTCTGAATCACCCCTTATGTTAACATTTCTTGCCCCCAAGCTAATTAAAATTTCAAGGCCTGCAATTAGAGCCTCATACTCAGCCTCATTATTAGAACAAAGCCCTTTGATTCTATATTTAAATTTAGTTGGAACTTTATTGGGGGATATTATTAAAACTCCAATTCCAGTTCCATGTTTGTGTTTCGAACCATCGAAATATAAAATCCAAGGCTCTGTATCGACATAGTCTTGCGGCATTTCGATCACTGAGTGATCTACAATAAAATCTGCCACAATTTGACCCTTAACAGATTTCAAAGGCTTATACGTTAAAGAATATTCTGTTAATGCCAAAGCCCATTTTCCAATTCTACTGTGTAAAATAGGTTTTGACAACATGTGCTTAATAATATCATAATGAGAATACACATAAACATCAACAGGCTTTATATATTGCTTAAGTTTTGCACAAGAAAAATACAAACAAAGACAAAGTTTTTCTATGGCAGAATATCTAGTTTCTGCATCATTTAGTACACGACTAAGATAATAAATTGCATGTTCTATGCCATCATCATCTTCCTGAGCCAACATGCTACCAATGGTCTTGTCAGACGCAGCAATATACAACTTCATAGTCTTGTTGCGACTAGGAGGCATTAACACAGGAGGCTTGATCAGATATTCTTTAATTTCATCGAAAGCCTTTTGATGCACTTCATCCCATCTGAATGGTTCATCTTTCTTGAGTCGAAGTAATGGCGAAAAAATTTGAGCTTTGCCACTTAGATTCGAAATGAATCGCCTCAAGAAGTTGATTTTTCCTAGCAAAGACTGAAGCTGTTTTTTGGTCGAAGGAGGCTTCGTCTCAAGAATAGCCTTTGTCTTGTTTTGATTTATCTCAATGCCTTTTTTATGCACCACAAAACCAAGGAAGTCTCCTGCACGCACACAAAAAGCACATTTTAATGGATTCATTTTTAATCCATGTTTCCTCATTCGTTCGAAAGATTGCCTAAGGTAGTCCAAATGGCTATCTTCTGAAGAGGATTTGATGATTATATCATCAATATAAACTTGCATAAATGTGTCAATAAAATCATGAAACATGAAATTCATGGCCCTTTGATAAGTGGCCCCAGCATTTTTCAACCCAAAGGGCATAACCACCCATTCATAAGTGCCTAAAGCACCTGGGCATCGAAACGCTGTTTTTGACACATCACTTTCAGCAATAAAAATTTGGTTATAACCAGAATAACCATCTAACATGCTTAAAAATTCGAAGCCAGCTGCCGAATCTACCAACATTTCCGCTACTGGCATAGCATATTCATCTTTAGGTGTAGCATTATTTAAATCCCTAAAATCTATGCATACTCTAAGAGTTCCATTCTTTTTAATGACAGGAACTATATTTGCTAACCATTCGACATACCTGGCAGATCTGATGAATTTACACCTCAGCAGCCTTTCGATCTCTTCCTTAATTTTGGACATGATTTCTGGTGCGAATCTTCTTGGTAGTTGTTTTACTGGTCTTTTTCCTTCCTTAATCGGTAATTTCATTTCGACCATTTCTCTGCTTAACCCAGGCATTTCGTGGTAATCCCAAGCAAAACAGTCTTTAAATTCTCTAAGAAGAGGCACCAGCTTTTCTTTTAGACTTGAGGTGATATTGGCACTGATATAGGTTGGCCTTTTTATCGAGCCATCTCCAATGTCGACCTCTTCCAAAGGATCTTGAGCCTGCATCTTTGGCGCCTCACTTATGGGATTTTTCTCAAAACCCAGCGGCTCATCGTCATAAATGCAATCCAGTCTTCGATCCTTTGTTTCTTTGTTTTCATGATCTTCGATCTTGGCTTCAACTGCCATATTTTGTTGAGATTCAGCCTCAAAGGCCGTATTTAGTCTATTTTCGGCCATATAAGCCGTAATTCTGGCCCATGCAGCGGCCTCAGTCATATTAATCTTCATATATATTCCACCTAGTTGGTGGAATAACTCCATCTTCAGAGGGAACAACATCAATTTCCTCCCTCTCGCATATAAACCCATAGGTAGGATGGAGTTTGACAGAGTGGATAACATTATCACTTGATTCGAAAATAGCCTCCTTGTCACCACAAGGTGCTATGTTAGCCAACTTTTTGTCAAAGGTTTGTGCAGTAACATTATCAACCTCTGACTTATAGAAGCTTTGATCTGCCTCTATATTTTCAACAATCCCATCTTCCCTCCAGATAATGAGTTTCTGGTGGAGGGTAGATGGCACAGCCCCAACTCCATGAATCCATTCCCTTCCTAATAGCAAGTTAAAATTAGCCTTAGACTGTATCACCAGGAATAGAGTTGGTCGAACTATACTGCCTACAGCAACATCTACTTGAATGGCTCCCAAAGAATAGCCAGTTTTACCCTCATAATTCGAAAGCACAATGTTATGAGCAGATAGATCAGTGTCATGTTTCCCGATCTTGTGAAGCATAGATCGAGGCATTAAGTTAACAGCCGCTCCTCCATCTATGAGCACTTTGTTGATGCCAATATTTTCAACTTTTGCTCTGATGAAAAGAGGTTTGAGATGACTTTTCATCTGAAAATCTGGCTTTTCGAAATAAGCTAATTGTTCTTCCACACAGCCATTGTTCATAACATAGTAACATACTGGCTTTGGGTCAGCCATATCAAAATGATCGAACTCACTTTCGATCTCAGTAACTTCAGACTGGACATCATATTCAGATGGCAAGATAGATACCACACAAATGACATCAAAGTCTGGTTCAGAATCCAGTAGATCCTCATCCTCCATCTTATCTTCATCCACTGGAGACAGGAGTCTCTCTTTTACTGGCCTCCTAGACACTTCTTTATACTGGCCCGTTTGCAGATTCTGTTGGGCCAATTTCTTCTGACGCTGGAACCTGCGCCATTGGGTCCTCGTCATAGGATTCTTTCCTTTGTAATTGTTCCTATAAGAGTACCTATTAGCCTCCTGTGGGCCAATTTGCTTCGTTCCACTCGAACCACCTACTTCCATGGCCCCTTTGTTAAACCTTATGAGTCCCTGGTGCATCCATTTTTCGACCGGAACTGAACCAGGAGGAGCGAAAGTATTCCTTCGACCAGACTTCTGATTAGTGTTCGACTGCACCATAACCCTTTTGCCTTTATCGAAACGTTGGTTCTGCTTTGCCCCTTTGTTAACAACTTGGTATTTTTTGAGGCCCTCAGTAGCCTCCCTATCACATACTGCACTGCAGCGAGGGCAGAGCATCACAATCTTGTTTTCGAGTTTGCATCTGTTCAAGAAATCAATTAAATCCTCCTCAGCCTGAGGATATACAACCTTCATTTGTTCGTTGTAATCCTCTTCAGATATGCCCTGAATTTGCACCTGAGACAACTCCATTGCTTCGACCATCATTATTTCTTGGGGCTCCGCATAGAGAGTTTCAGCAACCTTGGATGTTTCAGCATTTGCCTGGGCAACCTTTGGTTTTTCACCAAATTTGAGCCTCCCTTCGTTAAGAGCCTTTTGAACCAAATCCCTGAAAAGAACACAACGTGAGGTTTTATGGCCAAGGAAATTATGAAATTTACAATAACCCCTTTTCCTCTGTTGTTCGATTGGGGGTACTTTCAAACCCTTAGGAACAACAATTTGGCCATCTGTGACTAATAAATCAAATATTTCATCACATTTAGTTATATCAAATGTATAAGTTTTAGACACAAACTTATCATTTTTAGATTCAACAGGGTTTTTTCCATTGGAAGGTTTAAGGAATTTACAAACATAAGGAGGTCCAGGTTTTAATTCGGCTACATCAACCTCATTGTCTTCGATATCTTCATAAATAATATCGAACTCCTGGTCACTGTCATTGGTTTCGATATATGCAACCTTTTCCCTCTTGTGGAATTTAGAATTTCTAGCCTTTTCAGCCTTCAATCGTTCGAGTTGTCGAACTCTATCAGCCAATTGAGCCATATCCCTTAAATACTGGGTATCTAATTTCTTTCTAATCGAATAGTCTAGGCCACCAGCAGCCATTTCGACTAATTCATGTTCGGGGACTTGGGTGAAACACCTTGCCTTTAAGAGTCTTAATCTGTTCAAATAATCATCAATTGATTCAGGTGCCTTACGTCGAACGCTGGCTAACTCTTTAAGGCTTATCTTGGACTGTCCCATATAGAATTGTTCATGGAAAATCCTTTCCAATTGGTTCCAATTATGTATGGAATGAGGAGGAAGGGTTGTGTCGTAACCTACCCTTCGGCGGGAGGGCGACGCGAGACTCGCGGGATGCGTGTTCCACGAAAGGAATACGCGCGGAGTCGCCACCAACGTTTATTTGAGGAAAACGTCGGAAAAACCGGAAAAGACGCGATCTACGAACTTTTTAGTGAAAGGTTCGGGAGTTGTATTTACGCGCGGGGAAGGTATTAGCACCCCACACGCCCGTCCCAAGGGACGGCAGCCTTTAATCGAATGTGAAAACATGACTTTGATTTTTATGTTCCCTTTTATGTTCTTATATCCTTTATACCCTTTTTATATTTTTTCTTTTTTGTGGTCGACAAGGGTGTTTCCCTTTGCTCCTACGTATTCCTCAATTGGGATGAGAAAATCAGACCTACGTAGTTCTTTCGGAACAAAGTGTTTGGTTAAGTTGTTTTTGTCCTTTTTTGCAAAATATGTTTTTATTGAACAAAAGGTCATTTAAGGTGTTGAACCATTAAACGGTCTTTTGATTTTGAAAGGGGAGAAACGTTAAGGCGTTGGACCATTAACGATCTCTTGTTTTTGAAAGGAGAGAAACGTTAAGGCATTGGACCATTAACGATCTCTTGTTTTTGAAAGGAGAGAAACGTTAAGGCATTGGACCATTAACGATCTCTTGTTTTTGAAAGGAGAGAAACGTTAAGGCATTGGACCATTAACGATCTCTTGGGGTGGTCGACAAAAGCGGGGCTTTTGCTCCTACGTATCCTCAATGAGGAACTCAGACCTACGTAGTTCTTTCTTATCAAGCGATTCTTTTTTACTTAAGTGGTGATCATTTTAAGGCGTTGGACCTTAAAAATGATCCATTTTACTTAGTGAGAAATTGAAATGACAAACTTCAAAAGCCTATTTTTGTGGACGAGCTTGACTAGGCGAGTTGATTTTAGCCTTAGTTTCACTTTAGTTATTAATCAATTCGATTAAGAATGAGAAATCCCAAAGAGAAAACGTCCGATTGATTTTCCGCTTTATTTTACTAAAAGATGTTTTTTTGATTATTATATTATTTTTACCTCTTTTTTGGTTTCCAACGTGGTTACGGCACGACCGAACGGTCGGAATTTATTTTAACCGAAGTTAATGGATAATACAATTCAAACGTTCGGTGGAAATTGATTTTATTTTTAAGTTAAGCGAGAAATGACTTAAGTAAAATGGTTTAAGCACGTCAACAGGGGGTATAAAAAGTAAACAAAACGAGAATAAAAATGCACGAAACACAATGTGGACCACTACGGGTACATAGAATGAATCGAAAAGCTTGGTTCGAGGTACTTACCCGTTGAAGGTCGAAGAACGATGAAGAACGAATGAAGAACGTCGAAGAACGGTTGAAATCTTTGCGAAATTCCTCACGGAAAACGTTACGGAAACGTTTCGGAAGCGCCTCGGCTTAGATTTTCTTCACGGAAACAATTTTCCCAAGCAAATTCGAAAGAGAGAGAAGTGCCTAAGGGGGCTGACCCCTTCCTTCTTGCCTTCCTCCCCTATTTATAGCAAAATAGGGGAGGTGGTTGCCGCCCAGCTCGCCCAGGCGAGCTCAGCTCGCCCAGGCGAGCTCAGCTCGCCCAGGCGAGCAGGGTTGCTTCCTCCAGAAGCAACCGCCTTCTGGAGGAATATTCCAGAGGGCCCAAGTGGGCCTGGGTGCTATTTGCACCCCCATTTTTACTAAGTACACCCCCCTCTGCTGTTTTTTTGGTGATTCTTTTTTCGTAAAGTTACGGAAACTTACGAATTTCGTAACGATACTTGTTTTCTTTCCGTAATGTTACGGAACCTTGCGGATTACATAATCATCCCCTTTTTGACTTACGGAATGTTACGGAACCTCACTTAATTATGCAACGATGCTTCCATTTGATTTCCGGTGTGTCACGGAAACTTACGGATTGTGCATCAATATTTTTTGGTTTTTCGGCATGTCCTGAAATTTCACAAATTGCCTAATGATGGGTGCCAAGCACCTCACGAGGACCAAAGAATGGTCGCACGTCATCGAGCAAAGGTCCCCGGACGAAATTAGGGTATGACAGGTTGTAAACCATGTAAAAGCATTTTTAGTTAAGGCATTAGGGAAATATTTCATTCTTAAATTTTCATTATTAGCCAAGTCCCCTGCCTCGACCAAATATCTAGCAATGTGTTCGACAGTGGACTCATTCGTCTCTCCTGCAAACTTAGTAAACTTAGGGATTTTCACACCCCTTGGTAACTCTGTTTGTAACACATACTCAGATAATGGAGACACAAAATTGGGCCTGTGTACGCCCAAGTTCAAACCATTCTGTACTAAAATTGTTTCGACCATTTGGGCCAGGTTATTCTGCCTATCGAAACGGTTTTGTTGAATATTCCCTATTACTTCATCAGCATTTTGGTTTCTATTTACCAAAACTATACCAGGGTTTGGTTCGACCTGTTGGGCTGGTGGCTCTATGCGTGCCACTGGTTGTGGTGCTTGAGCCATTTGCATCCCTGGATTGTTAGGCATCTGTATCTCTTGGACAGGCGCCTGTATTTGGATCTGTCGAATTGGTGGTTGCTGTATGGGTGGTGCCCCAAAAAAGTCAGCAATTCGACTTATTTGATTTGTTAACATTTGGTAACTGTCATTTGTATTTTGAATTAAGGGGTTAATGACAGTTCCTATTTGTTGGGTTAACATGTTAACCATATCATGGTTACTTTCATCCATTTGTTGTCTGAGTGACAACACGGATGTATTGGTTAAATGTTGAGGAATTACCCTACCTTGATTGCCCGCTACAGACCCTGATGGAGAGGACATATTAAGATTCTCTATATTTGGTTGAGAGTTTTGCAATCCTGCCATCAAAGATGTAGGCATGCCATATAGAGGGTTTTGAAGCGGTCGAAAGGGACTTCCACTGGGATTCCCTAAACTAGGGTTATTCCATGGGGCAAGAGCAGAAGCTGACGTGGTCGAACTTGCCAACGTCATGTTGGTCATGGGAGAAGTTACTCCTGTCTGATTCATAACCGTCGAAGCGGTCGAACTTATCGTGCCAACAATTTGTTCAGGAATTGCTCCTATGCCAGAATTTATATTGGCATTACTCACAGATGTCTGCGTTGGTTGCCCCTCCATATTTGGAAGGTCATTGTTTCGATTACTTGGGGGTGGTCTAGCCATCCTTGTACGAGTTTTGAATTCTGTTAAGTGTGGAACAGATTTCCCACTTCTTAAATGCATACAAGATCAAAACAATTAAGAATGCAATAAACCAACTGTTCTAAACAAAACTTTAATAATAATTTTAAAGCCAAACACAATTGACCGGTCCCACCGGGCGTGCCAATTTGTTTACGCTGAAATGTGGTAAACAATCGCTAGTCTAATCGAGTTGCTTGCGAGATCGACTAGTGAATCTCAGGAGCATGTCAATTGTGTGTTCGCTTTAGATGTAAAGCTTTGAATGTTCATCATTGCAACGAGTTCATTGAAAGAATCGAAATGCTGGAAGTAAACTGACAAGGGAAAGGTAAATTGCAGAATTTAAAGGATCAACGAGTTCATTCGATCGAATGAACCATTTAAAATACAGGCATTCTAAAGTGAAATGAAAAATGCATTGCATTGGAAATGTAAAGTTTACAGAAACTCAAAATGGTTCACAAACATACATTCTCCTTGCGTACTCGTTTCTCTCTGTGCTGGGTACTTTGAGTATATAAGGATTTGTATAAATGATTTGCGACCTCGAAATCTGACTAACAACTGCTATATATAGACATTTAAAAATAAACTGCCCTAACGGTCGAACATTATCCTAACGCCAAGTGTCCTGCTACGTACACCTTGCATGCACATAACTGCTCCTTAGAACGGTTATCCACATTGCTCGAAGTCGAACTGATTTTGTGAAGTTTTGTCAAAAATTACGCTAAGTCCAGAAATCTTGCTGCATTGCCTTCGACTCGACCATACGCCCGCTCGACTCGCCCAATGGTTCGAAGCCCTCCTTCTTGTCTTTTCGATTCGAACAGTATCTAACAAAATTCGTATTTAGAGCATATTTTTAGCTCATCAAAAATATGGGCTAACAGATAGCCACAGAGTTAAGAAGGCTACGTGCTCTTCATCAGAGACCTCCTCTTCGACCGATCCTTGGTGTTCAGCTATATATTTGGAAAAGGTATTCTCCTTATATACTAGCTTGATATTGTCACTAGAATTAGTGGGGTCATAAGTTTCTCCGCTAGGCCTAAGGCCTGTGAGGGCGGCTACATCTAAGAGAGTGGGGGTCATCATACCGCATTTGAATTGAAAGGTGTTGGTAGAAGACTCGAAAAAGTGCATAGCTGCTATCAGCATTTCTGGTCGATATTCAGGACCAGATCGAGAGAATTGTATCAAATCAAAGATGCCATATGTCTTCCAGAAATCCTCATATGCTTGTTCGACTCGATCAAGCCAAGGTAGGTAATCCCTATGGGCTATTGACGGGGCGGATCGAAAGAGTTTGTTGGGTTTGCTTAAACAATTAAAGTTGTAGGGCTCACTATCAAAAATCCTAGGTTCGCAAGTTGGGTAGCAGGGAAATACCTTGTTCATTTTACTCGAAAGTGATGCTTGGTCTGGCAGGGGTCCACCGAAAGCGTAAACTGTTCTTTCCACTGCGAAAGGGATCATCACCTCCGATTCCCAGGTTTCTGTGTGTTCGGCGTCACCATGTGGTTCTGGAACCACCTTTTCTCCATCAGTCCTGACTGTAAAATTGTGCCATTTCCCAGCAAACGGAACTGCTTGTCCTTGCGACATTGTAAGAAATCTGAAAAGGGATGATTTTCTCGTGAAGGGTTTGGTAGCTGGTGGAATCAGTGAGTAGGAGCTTGGATTCACGAAGAACAGTGGCAAAGTTCAGAGACACGGTGAGGTTGATGATGAAAGAAATAACAAGTATCTGAGAGTAAGAAGGTTTCGCCGGAAATAATGGAAGCAAAGAAGAAGAAAAGGTTTCGGAAGCAAAGAAGAAGAAAGGTTTTGGAAGCAGAGAAGCTGAAGGGGTTTTCTGGAGTTTCTGGCGCTATTTATGGAGTTTCACTTTTAAAAGGGAAAAACAATATAATAATAATCAAGGGTCAAAAATCAATCAAATCAGGTTTCCCTTCCGAATCCCCAGCGTTACACGTGTCCCACTTTGCCTAGAAAGGTGGAATTAATGATGGGTAGTGGGAAATCGAGGCGACGGTTACCAGTAAACGTGCCATCATGTCGCCGTTTCAGGAAAACTGTTAGAAGAAGAGAAAAAATGTCAACTTCTCATCTTCCTTCGATCTCGAATCGAAGCAGACATTTTTTGGGGGCAATTTGTTAGCCCATATTTTTGATGAGCTAAAAATATGCTCTAAATACGAATTTTGTTAGATACTGTTCGAATCGAAAAGACAAGAAGGAGGGCTTCGAACCATTGGGCGAGTCGAGCGGGCGTATGGTCGAGTCGAAGGCAATGCAGCAAGATTTCTGGACTTAGCGTAATTTTTGACAAAACTTCACAAAATCAGTTCGACTTCGAGCAATGTGGATAACCGTTCTAAGGAGCAGTTATGTGCATGCAAGGTGTACGTAGCAGGACACTTGGCGTTAGGATAATGTTCGACCGTTAGGGCAGTTTATTTTTAAATGTCTATATATAGCAGTTGTTAGTCAGATTTCGAGGTCGCAAATCATTTATACAAATCCTTATATACTCAAAGTACCCAGCACAGAGAGAAACGAGTACGCAAGGAGAATGTATGTTTGTGAACCATTTTAAGTTTCTGTAAACTTTACATTTCGAATGCAATGCATTTTTCATTTCACTTTAGAATGCCTGTCTTTTAAATGGTTCATTCGATCGAATGAACTCGTTGATCCTTTAAATTCTGCAATTTACCTTTCCCTTGTCAGTTTACTTCCAGCATTTCGATTCTTTCAATGAACTCGTTGCAATGATGAACATTCAAAGCTTTACATCTAAAGCGAACACACAATTGACATGCTCCTGAGATTCACTAGTCGATCTCGCAAGCAACTCGATTAGACTAGCGATTGTTTACCACATTTCAGCGTAAACAGGTGTCAATGTTGGCGGAGTTGTGTTGTCAATGTTGCGGCGGCATGATAGAACTAGATCAGAACAGGGGAAATCATTTTATTCGAATTAGAATGCTACAACTTAAGGACTACACACTCTCATGGATTTAAGGTTTCATCACCCTCCTATTCTCTCCAATTTTTTGTCCAACCCCTGACTAACCCCTCCCAAAGCTATTTATAGCCTCTTATCTAACTACAATTGGTTATAACTAACTAACTAACTGTTAGTTATAACTAACTAACATATATCTTAACTGTCCTACAACTAAGAGCTCTCTAACTCTTTCAAGGATATTTTCTAACATAAACATTTCCCCATCCATTCCCCCCTCTATCACGGTGGCATCGGAGGAAGTTCACTTTTATCATGGAAAATGAAAAGAGAATGAAAACTATTAAGGTACAATTGGTCCATAGGTGTTGTTCTTGCTACTTAAAAGTGTAGGATGAGATAGATGTGTTGTTCTGCCACATAAGTTTATATGTACACATAAATAGGGAAATTTTGCAATATTGGCAAATTAATTGGAAAAAAAAGTAAACCGGTTTATCAAATAGAATAAACATAGAAACAGAATATGAACAAGAGGAAAGTAGAAAATGTTGAGATTCAATTTTTGGCCTTGGAACTTTGGCAAATCTGTGTTATTACATTGCTAAAACCAACTTTTTCTATCATTAGTCACTGGTGGTCTTTAAATATTATAAAGTATATGTTAATTAACAATGTTCTTAGTTCAGGTGAGAAGTATATATGGTGGTCTCTACCCCTACTCTAAATATATGGCATATAAATTTCTTGTCCAAAATCCAAATGAATATGCACGCAATATAATAGTGCATACACTTAAAGATAATAGTCTATTATAAAAACCTATCTAAACCACTTACTTCTAATTCAAAATTAAAATTACGTACATTAAAACAATAAGAGTATCAATTCTCGGTGTTGAGTTCTCCAAAGACACTAGCAAAGCATCTACCTGTAAACAACCAAAAAATTTCTTCAAGGTTTCAAGTCTGTTGCTCTCCTACACATAGACAAACATATATATCATATCAAAAAGGCTGAAAGGTTTCTATGTATCTCACAGTAGAAAGCTAGATGTGACACAGTGATGAAGAAAATATAAAGTAATGAGGTTCTTTTCCATGATGCATCAATGGTAATATGCTATAAAAGAATAGCCTTGTTTTGAGACAACATAAAGATATAGATACTTTTTTAGGTATTTATAGACGTAGAGAAGTTGCTTTTAGAAAACCCAAGTTCAATGAGGTATCATCGACTTAAATATGAAATAATAATCAGTGAAGTTGAAATTTCTGGCCAACCAACAATAAGTACCTCAACTTTTACCATTGATATGTCGTGACAAGTGATATCCATAGAACAAACACTTCTCTTGCAAGGAAGTAATGCATAAACTACTGGAAAAAAATGAGTTCGCTGTTTAAGCTATCTGTAATAACGAATTTACAAGCAGAAATAAACAGTAAGTAAAAGAAATAAAAAAAAAGTACCAAAATTGTTGATGCCCAGACAACGCCAGTTCATGTTTATTATCAATAGCTTCAACAAAAAACTCAAACTTAGTTAATAAAGGCTGATAATCTAAGAGGATTGGGAACATCAATACCTGTCTCAACACTCAATAGGCTCCATTGCTTACCGAGCTTGCTCAACCTTTCTCTCTCTATAAACCACAAACCAACTTGAGGCTCTTCGTGACGTTTGAGAAAATTGAAATTATCAATGTTGGAGCGATGCCCAAAACGAACACTTCTCTTGTTGTAGGAGAAAATTGGAATCATCAACTCACTAAAGAAAGGTTATGAAAAGATTGTAAAAGGGAAAAGAAGCAAAACCTGTTGGCATCAGGAAGAGCAAGTGAAACCTCACTGAAGAGAGTGTTCCACTAACTGAAACCTCACACAGACTCACGCTTACCCATTTACAAGTTTGAATACTGCTCGCGGGTCGATCTCGTTCTGGAGGAAAGGTTGTGGCAGCCATAGGGAAAGCCATCATAGGGAGCATGGTTGCATCTCAAAATTGTTTGAGGGCTATTAGAGAAGACGAAGAAGAGTATGTCGTATTGGGTATGGTTTGATGGGATAATGCACATGGTGGCCAGATTTGTCGTCAATGGTGGCAACTGGGGAGGAAGTTTCAATCAGGGAGAGGGAGTGTGAAAAAATTCAACACGTGAATTTGGGGGTTTCGCACCTGGAACTAAGAAAACTATTTTAATTTTAATTCCACGTCTCACATTAATTTTTATTTCAAGATCAAACAGAGTAATCAAAGCCTTAATAATAGCCATGATTTAATTAGATGATAAGAATAAAAAATTAACCGATTTACCTAACAAAAATACTAACAAATAGCAATATAATCTTGTTGATTTACAAAATGTTTAAATTTGCATGATATTTTAAAATACCACATAGCATATAATTTTTTTAAAGTAATTTTAAAAATAAATAACCATATAAAGAATTATAATTATCATATTATCTTATTTAAAAAAAATTACATATTATCTAAATAAATTATTTTTTACCTTAGAGATAAAATAATTTAATAGATAACTCTCGTTTGATAGCAAACATAGAAGTCTTTATCTTAAATTAAAAAGAAAAAACATTGCAATTATAAGAAAAAAAAATACTATCAACTATTAGTGTACATGTAAAAAATACTATCTAAAGCACAAATTATCATATATGTTAAGTTTGTTAACTTTTATGTAACTATTTTAAAAGAAGTGAATAGACAATTTAGTTCCTGAGATTATATTCATTTTGCATATTAGTCTCTAACTTAATGTGAAATGCAAAATAGTTCATATCTTTGCATAAGTGTTGTAAAATAATCCTTCCGTTAAATTTTAAAGTAATGTTGTTGGTGAGGTCAATTTTAGTGCCACGTGGACTATCCAACGTGACACTAAAGGATGGCGTGGCATGACACAAGGATGTGTCGCTTAAAAGATATCATGTCATTTGATAATAACAAAACGAGTAAATAGGCAATTTAGTCCCTGACTTTGTACCCTTGTTGCATAGTAGTCCCTAACTTAATGAAAAATTCAAAATAGTCCCTATCTTTGCATAAGTGTTGCAAAATAGTCTTTCCGTTAATTTAGTGCCACATCATTTGATGATGATAGAATGAGTGACTTCTTCAAATCTGATGGTTTTGAACCAATTGAGGCATATATAAGAAAAAGAACCCACATACACTTGCACAAATAAAAAAGAATCAAAAATCCACAGCAACAACCTTATCTTTGCAATCGTCAACACCAATGGGCGAGGTTTGCATAACCATTCTCTTTTCCTCTTTTTTTTTTCTTCAATTACCATCAATGTATCATTCCGGGTTCTGATTTTTTTTTTGTGTGTGTTCTGAATAGGAAGAGAAAAAATCAGAGGAAAACAAAGTGGAGGAGAAAAAAGCAGAAGAAGAAGAAAAGAAAGAAGAAGAGAAAAAATCAGAGGAACCAAAAGATGACAAGGAATTCAAGGAGGAATATGCACCGCCAGAAATCATGCAAGGCACAACCTTCGCAATGCATGAACACTTTAAGCACGATTTCTGGCATCTTTTAAGTTAGGGACTATTTTGCAACACTTATGCAAAGATAGAGACTATTTTGAATTTTTCATTAAGTTAGGGATTAATATGTAACAGGGATACAAAGTCAAGGACTAAATTGCCTATTTACTCGTTTTGTTATCATCAAATGACGTGACATCTTTTAAGAGGCACATCCACGTGTCATGCCATGTCATCCTTTAGTGCCACGTTGGATAGTCCATGTGACACTAAAATTGACCTCACTAACAATGTTACTTTAAAATTTAACGGAAGGACTATTTTGTAACACGTATCCAAAGATAGGGACTATTTTGCATTTAATATTAAGTTAGGGACTAATATGCAAAATGAGTACAATCTTAGGGACTAAATTGCCTATTCACTCATTTTAAAAGTCAAACAAATAATGATTTATGATTATATGATAATGTAAAGTTATTTTACACTATCAGTACGTTACCATTAAACTCTTACATATTTATATTTACTTATATAGTATAAACAAAATTAAAATTTTTAAAGTGTGGGACTTAGTATAAATAAAATTAAAAATTTTGAAGTGTGGGACTTTCATTCTCCTAAGTCTTTTAATTAGACATTTTTATATTTTTTTGGGCTTTTTATCAATCATTAGTGTTATACTTCGGTCTAAGTCAATCATCGGTGTTACACTTGAGTCTTGTTGGATCATAATCAATCATTAGTACTACACTTTAGTTTTATTGGACCTTGACCAAACATCAGTGCTACATCTAGGCCTTATCGAACTTTGCTCAATCATAAGTATTACATTTAGATCTTATTGGACCTTGGTCAATTATTAGTATTATATATATATATATATATATTTGGGTTTTATTATATCTTGGTCAATCATCAGTGTTATACTTGATCCTTATTCATCCTTAATCGATCATTAGTACTAACCTAAATCTTATTGGGTCCTGGTCAATCATTAGTGTTACACTTGGGTCTTATTAAACCTTGGTCAATCATAAGTGTTATATTTGAACCTATTAGGTCTTAGTCAATTATTAATATTATACTTGGGTCTTAATTGATTATTAGTATTACACTTTGTGTCTTATTGAACCTTGGTCAATCATAAGTATTTGGATCTTATTGGGTCTTAGTCAAACATTAATATTATACTTGGGTCTTTTAGATCTTAATCAATTATTAGTGTTACACTTTGTGTTTTATTGGGACATAATTGATCATCACTGTTACACTTTGGTCTTATTAGGTCCTAATCCATCATTAAAGTTAGATATAGATATTACTAGGTCTTGGTCAATCATGAATGCTACACCTAGGTCTTATTAGACTTTGGTCAATCATCAATGTTGCACTTGATCAATTACCAATTGTTGTTATTTAGTGTTTTTCTAGTAATGTTCCTTCTTCATGAAAATACAATTTATCCATTATCCAAAAGGTGTGAATACTCTTGCACTATTCTTTATGAACTAACAAAGCTCATCGAATTTCTTCGTGGATTAAGGAAGGGTTTCAATTAATTAGAGGTGAACTACACTTATATGTTAATAAATAAAACATGTATAGGCGCTTATTATTTTTTAAATAATATATATGTAAAGAAAAAATCATTTACAGTAATTTATTTAAATCTATAATTAAGAGTAGAAATTAAAAAATAAATTATTATATATTCATCAATTTATTTGAATTTCTATATATTTATTTAATTTTTCTATTTTAAAATATATTAATTAAAAATCTTTTTAATCAATAATAAGAATATATATATATATAGTCATAATTAACATTGTCAAGTATGCACATCTGCCTAAGTATTAAGGATTTTATTGATCTTTTTTATGTGATGTGGCATGACCAAATCATCGTCACATTCTTTTCTCTTTTTTTTTTTTTTTCATTTTCTTGTTACCAACGGATTTAGTTACCCACCGAAAAATTGTTCGGTAATTTTTGTTTGTAAATTTAAATTACAGACAGATTTTTATCTGTTGAAATTTTTTTGTCGGTAATTTAAATTTACCTGCAGATTCTTAATATGTTGGTAACTTTAAAGTACCTTATCCGTTAGTAATTAGCATTTTTCTTGCAGTATTCACAACTCTTTTGTGAAAGTAACCTAAGAAAATATCCAATCGATAAATTCACATGATCTGACACTGACACTCTTGACTACAATGATACCCCTTGTAGCTTGTAAGGGTTATAAGGTTTCCAAGGGTGTACCTTGACACATGGGATTAATCACGGGCCTTGCAGGACTCCCACACCAAGTATCACCCTCATGGCCAAATCTCAATAGCTATAATGTGGGTCACAGCTATACTTTAAAAAATATCATGATATATGGTTCACATAGATGCTCATGGTTTCACTAACTTATCACACGGAGGATATACCTCACAAAGATTAGGTCCTTATTCATCTCATTTTTCATCATATACACCATGCCATCCTAAGCATGCATACTTCACTCATATCAACATATTATATTATAACATTGTATCAATATTCACCTGGCACACAACATGCACACATGCGTATAATCAAACTATAATGTTTTCAAGACAATTCCATAATCACACGACACAAGCATGATATGGCATAATAATATAAAATAGTGATGCGTTGGATGCTTAGTACCCAAAACTAGGGACTCAGCGCCCAACCGTCAAAGAGCTAGCAGCTCTTTGCCTACCCAACGACCAAACTAGGCATCCCTAACGCTTACTACAAAACCTGCATAATTTTGCAAAACGCAAAATTGTGAAAGGGAAAGTTTCCCACGGTCCCCAAACCATTTAAACATCGCAAAATAGATTCATAAACAATAGGAGTACGTAAGTGCTTCGGGGTGTTCACAAATCGTCTATTTAAATTAAAACATAATTATAAGAGATCAAAACACAGGCATGAAAAACTAACTTAAGGTCTAGGATCAACACCTCTGCCCCCACCTAAACATCTAATCCGAACCTTCTCTAAATCCTAACCTTAACAATAGAGGGGGGCAAGGACAATTAGGGAAAAGAATAGTAAACCACTAAAGGAAGGCGCGGGAAGCACTCAACTCTAAGTACTTGGGGAGCTTAGTTCTAGGTAATCGGTCCTCCATTATCTGCTCTTCCTCTTTCTCTCTAACTTCTTGAAGTGCATCAGTTTGTCACTAGAAAAGGAGTGACACACAATCTGATCACTTGGCCTTTTGTACAGAAACAAAACTTGCTTGTGATTATTTCTCAAGCTACTGCTTGGAAATTAAACGTTTGATTAGGAGCAAGGCTTTCCTTCTCAAGTACTTCGATAAAAAAAAGATAATCCAATAAATGATCTCCAAGATTATAGCAACACAATGTTTCTACTAAAAATTTATTTTGAATACAACAAAATTTGTTATGACAATTTGTAACTTTTGTTTCAAGTGAAAATCAAATGTTGCTTCTAAAGGTTAACACAATTTTGTAAAAAACTTTTGCTCAAAGATCAATGTTATACTTTTATAAAATGATGTTCTTCAAAACTTACAAATATGAAACAATTACAAAAGCATAAGAAGCAATAAAGAAGGATACAACACACACAAAAATTATATTGGTTGATCTCAACTTGGACTACATCCAGTTTCGTTCCTATACCTGTAGGATTTTTCACTAAGAAAAAAAACTTTTACAACAGGTATTCTTTCTTCTGAAACCTCAAGAGGCTCGCTACACCACAATATTCTAAGTTTTTGCAAGCTCAACTTAGTATTTTTTGCTAGCATTTTAGGTTGATTGACGACCCAGTATATTTCAAACTTCTAGAGGTTTCACTCACTATTCTTTAAGCCTTTGTAGTCAATTCACTAGTATTCTCTAAGTCTATGCATGATTTTCTACCCAAGTATTCTTGTACAAAACTCTCTAGGCTCAAATCCAAAATAATAATTAACGATGGGTGTGTTCACTCTATCTCTATAGACAAACTACACCTTTTGGGATGCCTTTTTTAGTTTCGAGCTTAAATTTGGTATAGACAAGGTTAGACTTGAATCTACATTGCTTTGGCTAAAGAGTAATATATGATATATCTTAATAAGCAGCTCGACTCTTTAGAATTTACCTTCTCTTTGTGACATTTCTTCCTTGCAATGAGCTCTTTCAAATTGATCCTTTTAAATAATCCTTGGAGCTAGTGGTTTATTGTTGTTGGAGGGAGTTTTCAAACTTTGAAAATTGTATGAGCACCAAATTCACTCATTTATGAGGAATCCAACGTGAATATTTTTATTAGGAATTTAAAATAAAATTCATTCATTTATGAGAGATCTAAAATATATTTTAGCCAATACAAAATGAGTAGGATCAATATCATTTCACAAGTCCCCACAAATTTAATTTGAGTAAATAGACATTTTAGTCCCTGACTTTGTAATCCTTTTGCATATTAGTCCCTATTCTATCGAAATGATAAAAATAGTCTCTATCTTTGCATAAGTGTTGTAAAATATCCTTGGCGTTACATTCGAAGGTAACGTCGTTAGTGAGATGCATTGTTGGCAATTATAGTGCCACGTAGACTATCCAATGTGGCACTATTGTTGGCAGTGTTGCAAAATAGTCCTTCTTCCCTTTCATTCACTCAACCACTGTGCTTCTTCTTCATCATCCTTCATCTTCTTCTTCTCCCTCTCCCTCTCCCTTTCTTCCCTTCCCAATGTCATCTCTCCACCGCCCCCAACTCCACATTCCTCCTTCGCATTATTAATTTGGTGGGTGAAACTACCTGCACAGATAAAGCTAAAATTGAATCAACACATTAATACATATGATGCAATCCTCCCTATGAAGTGACCATTCACTAGAGCTATGAGCAAGAGGCTCCGAGAGGATTGGGCTAGAGCTGTTGAAGAAGGCCCTAGGGTTCTCATGAACCTCAGGGTAGATTTCTGAGCCCATGGGCCAAGGTTGGGTCCAATTATCTTTGTACATATTAGAATAGGATGCCATTATATTTGGTCCTTGTATTAGGGCTCCATAATGTAGGTAGGGTTCCCTAGAAATATAGGATTTTTTAGCCCTTGTATTTTAGGGCACTTAGACTAGTTTTTGTATTAGGGGTAGTTTTGTAATTTCACATGCACTAAGTGAATATTTGATGTGTGTGTTGGGAAATAAATTTAATTGAATTGGTAGAAGCCCAATCCAATAAAATTTTAGAAGGGGAGGTGAGCATTTGCTTACTACACCCCATTGCCACATCATATAGTCACACTTTGTGCATGTCCTTCATCATGCTTTACATGCCTCATGACACCTAAGCACACTTAGTGGAGAATCTTGGAATTGATCTTGGATTAGTGGGCTGAACCATAACTAAAATTCACTAATCATAATTAGTGAAATTTTGGCTCTAAAGTTTGGCTCCACAAATTCAATTTCAAATTCAAGTGAAATTTGAATTTCCCTCCAATTTTGTGTGACACTTAGGCTATAAATAGAGGTCATGTGTGTGCATTTTTTGAACTTTGATCATTTGAAAATTAAACTTCAGATTTAATAGCTCTTTTAGAGCACAAAATTTCGTGCTCTTCTCTTCCTCTCCCTTCATTCATCTCCTTCTTCCTCCAAGCTCTTATCCATGGCCTCCATGGCGTCTCCTCTCTCTCTTCCCTCTCCATTCCGCTGCCATTCATCTTCCAATAAGCAAAGGAATCCATTGATGAAGAAGATCCTAGGCCTACAAGCTCCAATGGAGCTTACATCATGTGGTATCAAGAGCATCTTCATCTAGGTGATGTTCTTTTGCTTCCTTTATCTTTTTGTTCGGTGAATTCTCTTTAATTTCTTGTTCTTCATCTTATTCTCTATGTATATCCTCCATTGTCTTGTGGTTTGGTGCTATTTAGAGTAGATTAAATCTTAGATCTACACTTGTTCTTGGATTTCTATGGTTCAAATTTTGTAGATCTACTCTTGAATCATGTTTTTGTGTTGATTTTCGGTTCTATCATTTTTCATTCATAATATTCTTGTGCTGAACCTTAGATCTAAATTTTCTTCCAAAATATTGATTAGAAAAAAAAACACAAAAATCTAAGTGTAAATCACTTAATCCATGTTGTCTTAGAGTCATGTTTAGTCATAGTAATTGTCACATTATGTTCTAAGTTTGTGTTGAATTTTTATTTTTGTTGATTGAATTCTAGATACATTTGTTCATGTATTCTTGTCATTCTTAGCCTATCTTTTGAATTTGAGTCTAGTTCATGCATATTATTTAGTTCTTAACATGTTCTAAATCAATTCCTAGAAATAGTCTTGTTGTTGAACTCTTTTTTTGTTTTATAAGTTTCCTATACGATGCCTATGATGAAGTTGAGTTATGGTGCTGAGTTGTGGCTGGATTTGTGAATCAAAATAAGTTTTAAGCTCTCTTGAATTGTGTTATTCATGATAATTGAGCATAAGCAAACACAAATTGTAACTATCCAAGCTTTAAGCAACATAAACACTACTCTTGATTTCTAGGTTGAAATCGCTGGTGCTGGCAGCTTGAACATACGAGCTTGTATAAATTACTGGGAATTGGTCACTACGTGTGTTGAGCTGAATTTTTTTACTGAATTTTCTAGATATCTGGAACAAAAATATGAAAAAAGAACCAAGCCATTTGGATTAAAGGAAAAAATAATAAAAATCACACAAATTGGCAGAAAAATCAGTGTCCAAGAAAAAAAAAGTGAAAGGGAAGTGTGCTTGTTGTTTTAGATGAAAATTTGTTCTATAATTGGTGCCTATTTTATACCAATCCTAGTTCTGAAATTTCAATTGAAAATTATTATGAAAACAAGTGCCAAAACTAGAGGTTTCTTGAGTCTTTTTTTTTTTATAGTTTTTCTACTCTACTCTAGAGCCATTCTAGGTTTCACTTTGAGTCCTAGCTTGCTTTTGTGTGCTTTTCATTGCTTTAATTGTTGAATAATCCTTGAAAATTTGTCTTGTTGAAACTCTATTGGTTTAGCTTTCATTTCATTTTTTTTGGTCTTTGGTTATTGCTTGTCTCTTTGTTTCCTTGCTTGTGAGTTGCCATATAGGGAATTGGAAAGGAGGATTGGTGCCATACCTTGAAGAATTTGAGTCAAGAAGCAAGGGGTCAACCACCTTAAGAGCTATTGGATTACGAAGCACTCCAAATTGAGTGAAACACCAAAGAGAGAATAGCCACCACAATTGAGGACTTTTTTTTTTGTAATTTTGTAATTGGCAATTTGCTTTGCTTTCAAATTTTGTAACAAAAAGGCCTTTCATTGGAAGTAAGTTGGGAGCCTCCAATAGGTCACCCAACTTCCATTTGTGTGTAATAATTTTAGGCAATTTTCCCTTAGGATAGTGAGTGTTTTGTTGAGAACCTTAAATGAGGTCATCCAAACACTCTTAGGATCCGCCTAGTTTGCATTTCTTGCACTTTAATTTCTTGCTTACTTTCATAGCTTATTTCCTTTATCCATTGTCAAACTGCCTAGATAGCTTACCTTTTACCAATTAGTTTTTACCTTATCTTTCACACCTCTTTTAGTGTTTATTTTGGCTAGTTTCAACCATAGTTTCTTTTACCTTTTGTTTTGAAACTCCCAACAAGAAAGAACCATAACTTAGGAACCAACACGAGTCTTCATTCTTCATGTAGTGTTAATGGTGAGGGTTCTACTCCTAAGGACCCCTTGTATAAGATATTAGAGGAGTTGAGATCTCTTAAGTTGTGGAAAGAAAAACAAGAGAGAAAAGAAAAAGGTAAAAATAGAATGGAAGAAATAAGTCAAGATGAAAGAGAGAAAATAAGAGAGGAAGAAAGAAAAAAAATAATGAAAGAATTGAAAAGAGAAAAACATGCCTCCTATAGTAGTCATGACTCTTGCAAGAGTTTAAGTGAACATCTTAGCGATTATTATAGAGGGCGCCATAGTTCACATACTATACATCACTCCCAAAGAAGAGAAAAGGATAGAAGGCCTCAAGAGGTTAACATTAGCCTCCCATATTTCCATGGAAAAGATAATGTTGAGGCCTACTTAGATTGGAAAATGAAGGTTGAACAACTCTTTGCTTGCCATCATATTAGCGGAGAGAGAAAAGTTCCATTAGCTACCCTTAGCTTTCAAGGATATGCCCTCTATTGGTGGACTTCCCTTGTTAGGGAACGAAGGATTCATGGGGATCCTCCGATAGAGTATTGGAATGACCTTAAGAGTGCCCTTAGGAAGAGGCACATTCCCTCCCTCCTACTATGAAAGGGAGCTTATGGACAAGCTCCAAAGGCTTAGACAAGCGAGTATGAGTGTTGAAGAATATAGAAAACAAATGGAACTATTCCTTTTAAGAGCTGGACTTAGGGAGGAGGAAAGAACAAGCATAGCTAGGTTCCTTAGTGGACTTAATATGGAAGTGAGGGACAAGGTTGAACTCCTTCCATATAGGGACCTAGATGAGCTAGTTCAACTTTGTATAAGAGTGGAGCAACAACTTAAAAGAAAGCCTTCTTCAAAATCTTATGGCTCTCACTCTTATCCAAGGAAGGACCAAGCCCATGGAATTTTGGGGGCTGCACCTTCAAAACCCAAGGAAGATAAGGGTAAGACCATAGAGAAATACACCCCTAAGACTAGTTCCCAAGAAAGGACTAGCAACATTAAATGCTTCAAATGTCTTGGGAGAGGTCACATTGCCACTCAATGCCCCACAAAGAAAACCATGATCGTGAGGGGTCAAGACATTTATAGTAGTCAAGAGGAGACTACTTCTTGCCCTTCCTCTAGTGGAAGTGAAGATGAAGTAAGGGGTGAAGAGTCTAGTGAGGAAGTCTACCCCCATGAAGAAGGTGACCTCTTAATGGTTATAAGGCTCCTTGGAGGTCAATCTTGTGATCTATCTCAATCCAAAGAGAGAACATCTTTCATACAAGATGCAAAATTTTAGATAAAACTTGTTCTCTCATTGTGGATAGTGGATCTTGTTGCAATTGTTGTAGCACAAGATTAGTTTCCAAGTTGAACATCACTATCATTCCCCACCCAAAACCTTATAAACTTCAATGGCTCAATGAGCATGGGGAATGTCCCATAACTATGAAAGATAAGAGGGTTGAGGAAGACAAACTAGAAAAACAAAAGAAAAAGAAGGATAGTAAGGCCTTGTCTTCAAAGGCCAAGGGGAAGGAAAAAGAGGAAAAAGATTCCTCCAAGAAGATTGTTAAGAAGGAAAATCATTTTGCAACAAAAGGTGATATTAAAAGAGCACTCCTTCTTAAACAATCTTTCTAACTTCTCCTATCAAGGGAAACATCTCTTAGCACTGCCACAATTCCTACATTTGAGACCTTACCACCAAAGGTCCAAGAACTCTTACATGAATTTGGTGATATATTTCCCAAAGAGATACCCCCTGGGCTACCTCCTTTAAGGGAAATAGAACACCAAATAAATTTAGTCCTAGGAGCAAGCCTTCCTAATAGGCCAGGCTATAGGACTAACCCTCAGGAGACTAAGGAGATAGAGTCCCAGGTTAAAGAATTGTTGGAGAAGGGCTGGATCCAAGAGAGCCTAAGCCGATGTGTTGTGCTAGTGTTGTTGGTGCCGAAAAAGGATGGTACGTGGAGAATGTGTACAGATTGCAGGGCCATCAACAACATCACTGTAAAGTATAGGAACCCCATTCCTAGACTTGATGATTTGCTTGATGAGTTGCATGGTGCCAATATCTTTTCAAAAATTGATCTTAAAATGGTTATCACCAAATCAGGATGAAAAAGGGTGATGAGTGGAAAACCGCTTTCAAGACCAAGTTTGGTTTGTATGAATGACTAGTGATGCCTTTTGGGTTCACTAATGCACCAAGCACCTTTATGAGGCTTATGCATCATGTCTTAAGGGATTTCATAGGTAGATTTGTAGTTGTTTATTTTGATTATATTTTAGTGTACAGTAGGAGCCTAGATGATCACTTAGGATATCTCAGGCAAGTTCTTTCAGTCCTTAGGAAAAACACCCTCTATGCAAATATAGAAAAGTGTACTTTTTGTGTAGATAATATAGTTTTCTTAGGGTTTGTAGTTGGTAGAAATGGGGTCCAAGTGGACCCTGAGAAAATCCAAGAATGGCCCACCCCAAAAAGTGTGGGAGATATTAGGAGCTTCCATGGGTTAGCAAAATTCTATAGAAGGTTCGTTCCTAATTTCTCTACAATTGCATCACCTCTCAATGAGCTAGTGAAGAAGAATGTGGCATTTACCTGGGGTGAAAAACAAGAGCAAGCCTTTGCTTTGCTCAAAGAAAAGCTTACTAAGGCACTTGTTCTAGCTCTTCCTGACTTTTCTAAAACTTTTGAACTAGAATGTGATGCCTCTGGAGTAGGTGTTGGAGCTGTATTGTTACAAGGTGGGCACCCTATTGCTTATTTTGGTGAAAAACTTCCTAGTGCCACCCTCAACTACCCCACCTATGATAAAGAGCTTTATGCCTTAATAAGAGCCATCCAAACTTGGGAACATTACCTTGTTTCCAAGGAATTTTTCATTCATAGTGATCATCAATCACTTAAGTACATTAGAGGGCAAAGCAAGTTAAACAAAAGGCATGCAAAGTGGGTAGAGTACCTAGAGAAATTTCCATATGTTATCAAATACGAAAAGGGAAAAACAAATGTGGTAGCTGATGCCCTCTCTAGGAGACACACATTGTTTTGCTTCCTAGGAGATCAAATTTTAGGATTTGATAATATTAGGGACTTGTATGCTTTAGATGAACATTTCTCTCCCATTTACGAGAATTGTGGGAAAAAGGCCCAAGATGGATTCTATTTGGCTGAGGGGTATTTGTTCAAAGAGGGAAAGCTTTGCATACCCCAAGGATCCATTAGGAAATTACTTGTGAAATAGAGCCATGAGGGTGGGCTCATGGGCCACTTTGGGATAGACAAGACCCTTGTCTTACTCAAAGAAAAGTTTTATTGGCCCCATATGAAGAAAGATGTCCATAAGCATTGCACTAGGTGTGTGGCTTGTTTACAAGCCAAGTCTAGGGTGATGCCTCATGGGCTATACACACCCTTACCCATCCCCTCTGCATCTTGGATAGACATTAGTATGGACTTTATCCTTAGGCTTCCTAGAACCCAAAGAGGTGTAGACTCTATCTTTGTGGTGGTGGATAGGTTTAGCAAGATGGCACACTTTATACCATGCCACAAGGTGGATGATGCTTCCCACATCTCAAAACTCGTTTTCAGGGAAGTTGTGAGACTCCATGGTTTGCCTGGGACCATTGTGTCAGATAGAGATGCTAAGTTCCTTAGCCACTTCTGGAAAACCTTATGGGCTAAGCTAGGAACTAAACTTCTTTTCTCTACCACTTGTCATCCACAAACTGATGGGCAAATAGAGGTAGTAAATAGGTCTTTATCCACCCTTTTAAGGGCTCTTCTGAAAGGCAACCATAATTCTTTGGATGAGTATCTTCCTCATGTAGAATTTGCCTACAACAGGGGGGTTCATAGAACCACCAAGCAGTCCCCTTTTGAGGTTGTCTATGGGTTTAATCTCCTAACAACGTTAGACCTTATTCCCCTCCCACTGGACACTTCTTTTATACATAAAGAAGGGGAATCTAGGTCAGAGTTTGTAAAGAAGTTGCATGAGAGGGTTAAGAACCAAATAGAGAACCAAACAAAGGTGTATTCAACTAAAGGCAATAGAGGAAGAAAAGAGCTAGTTCTTAATGAGGGTGACTGGGTTTGGCTCCATCTTAGGAAGGATAGATTCACTACTAAAAGGAAATCCAAGCTTAGCTCTAGAGGGGATGGACCTTTTCAGGTTTTGGAGAGGATCAATAACAATGCCTATAGGTTGGACCTCCCAGAAGAGTATGGAGTCAGCACCACTTTTAACATTTCTGATATAATTCCTTTTGCAAGTGGAGCTGATATTGAGGAGGAGGAACTAACAGATTTAAGGTCAAATCCTCTTCAATGGGGAAGGGATGATGCAATCCTCCCTAGGAAGGGACCAATCACTAGAACTATGAGCAAGAGGCTCCAAGAGGATTGAGCTAAAGCTGCAGAAGAAGGCCCTAGGGTTCTCATGAACCTCAGGGTAGATTTCTGAGCCCACGGGCCAAGGTTGGGACCAATTATCTTTGTACAAATTAGAATAGGAAGTCATTATATTTGGTCCTTGTATTTAAGGTTTCATAATGTAAGTAGGGTACCCTAGAAATATAGGATTTTTTAGTCCTTGTATTTTAGGGCACTTAGACTAGTTTTTGTATTAGGGGTAGTTTTGTAATTTCACATGCACTAAGTGAATATTTGATGTGTGTGTTGGGAAATAAATTAAATTGAATTGGTAGAAGCCCAATCCAATTAAATTTTAGAGGGGGAGGTGAGCATTTGCTTACTATACCCCATTGCCACATCATATAGTCACACTTTGTGCATGTCGTTCATGCTTTACATGCCTCATGACATCTAAGCACACTTAGTGGAGAATCTTGGAATTGATCTTGGATTAGTGGGCTGAACCATAACTAAAATTCACTAATCATAATTAGTGAAATTTTGGCTCCAAAGTTTGGCTCCACAAATTCAATTTCAAATTCAAGTGAAATTTGAATTGAAATTCAAATTTCCCTCCAATTTTGTGTGATACTTAGGCTATAAATAGAGGTCATGTGTGTGCATTTTTTGAACTTTGATCATTTGAAAATTAAACTTCAGATTTAAGAGCTCTTTTAGAGCATAAAATTTTGTGCTCTTCTCTTCCTCTCCCTTCATTCATCTCCTTCTTCCTCCAAGCTATTATCCATGGTCTCCTATGGTGGTGAGCTTCTTCTAGACTCATCTTCTCCTTGAAGAGGCGTCTCCTCTCTCTCTTCCCTCTCCATTCCGCTGCCATTCATCTTCCAAGAAACAAAGAAATTCATTGATGAAGAAGATCCTAGGCTTACAAGCTCCAATGGAGCTTACATCAACATATCTGATATTTTAAAATTGAATTAACTAATCAAGAAAGAGAGGGAAAAACACACTCATGAAGCCATAAAAAGGTGAAAAACGTGGTTCATGTGAAAGAGGGAGGGGCTGGAGTGTACCTAACACCCATGTAATTTGGTTATCTCTGCTTTTGTCATTTTGAGGTGTGCAGGTGTCATTTTAATTGGAGGGTGTTTTTATTTATTTATTTTTCACGAAAGATTATATTGTGTTCTTCAACTATGTTTTCTTGCAATTGTATGTATTTTCTTAGCCTTAGGAAGGAAATTCTGCAATTTAAAGCCATGTCAAGGAGGAACTATTTGATGTTTTGTTATTTTATTGTATCAAGCAATGGGGTTGTTGCATGCTTTTATATATGACTTTCTGGCTCTTTTGTTGTTATCATGCTTTCTCTCAGTGTTAAAGATATTTGGTGGATGAATGTTTCTAATTTTCCTATTCTGAGTTGTTTTTGCAGTTATTGACTTAATTGTTATGCTCATTAGATAGTGTATTTATGTTAACTTCTAGTTCTCACCGAGCATGCTTGTTATCCTACACATGCTAGATGCTTCCTATGCCTTTAGTTTTACAGCAGCTAGGGGCTGAAGTCAATTTTCTAACATGTATTTGATGCAGATATTGAGCTTATGGGTTCTTTGTTTAATATGGCTAATACCAAGGCCAATCAAAGTGAGTCTAGTGAAATCTCTCCAAATGAGACCAGCAAGAGGCAAAGAATGTCACCTGCCTCTGTTGAAGAATGTCCAAGACTTATTCCTAATCTCCCTGATGACTTATCCCTTCAGATTATTGCTAGACTTCCTAGAATTTGTTACTATCATGTAAGGCTGGTGTCTAGGAGGTGGAAAGCGACTATCAAATTTAATTTAATTTATGATAGATTGTGTATCAAATAACTAGTTTATGAATTTAATAATGTAAAGATATCATTATTATTTTTACCACGTAATGCATATTATTATTAGAATACGCAAAATATGAAAACAGTAAACTGCAAGAACACTCGCTAACGTTGGCTAGAAAATATGCAACACCACTGGTAACATAACAATCCAATTTCAAGCAAAGCTTTGTCGTTATTTCAGCAATGTAAGAGAGTTATGGCCATTGACCAGAGTCAACGTCAAGTGCAGGAGTTAAATTATTGCTAACTTTTTACTTTTTAAAGTTTCAGATTTCCTTTCCCTAACACCATACGTGTTCCAGGTAGTCTGTAATTTTAGCTAACCTTTTCTTTTTGAAGAAAAGCTAAAGATCAGTTCTCTTTATCCCAATAATTGAGGGAAGAGTAGACAAAAGTTGATTACTCGTTGTTCCATTGATGATAAGATCAGTTGCTTACACGATTGAAAGATGAAGTTGAAACTTGAAAGAAATTCACCAACACACAACAAAACTTGGAAACAACTTATTGGGTATAGCTCCAAACTACAGGGCTATAAAGGGTAGCGCATTAACAGCAGAAAGCCATCGAATTTAACTAATTGAATGTTTCTTTAAATAATGGCCGACAAAGCTTTAAGTGTCATAAGCTACCTTTTGTTTCATTTTCCTCATCAATATTTTGTTTTTATGATCAAAATTCCAAACATAGCGTGGTTGTTACTGTGAGAAATTCTTAGAAAATATAAGATTGACATGATAATAAAAAAAAGTGGGGGAGAGAGGGATAGGTGTTCGAATCCTCCTCTAAATTTTTTTTAATAAACTAACATTTGTCTAACAAAAAGAAACATTAGTTTTCAATAATGGAATTTTGAACTACTACAGTCCTTAATTATCGTGAAGCATTCAGAATAATATTGTAGCAATGACGGTTCAGTCTCTAATTAGGAACCAGTTGGGTGGAATTCAAATAGTCTAAGACGGTGAATTTGTTACTGATTCTTGCCATGGGTTTAGGATTGGGATATTTTAAGCGTTGAACTTTGCAATATACAATGCAGACCCTACACCAGGGAATAAATTATCCATATATAAAACAAAATAATTATCTATTAATGATAGGTAAAGGAATATTATAATAAATATTTAAAATATCATAAATATATTAAAATGATAATAAAATGTTGATCAATGTACAATGCAGACCCTACACTAAATTGTAGTCCATAATGAATGACAATCATACTCATGTTATCATCTGGTTTTAGAAAGTTAAAATTTAAAATAGAACACTATTAAAATAATATTTTAGATTTATCCTAGCTATAAAAAAAATTAACCATATATATGCCAAATACCTAGGTCGCCAGATACTAAGATGGTACACTTGAAAGAGTAATGTGGATTAAGCTTCCTAATTACTTTTAGGATTAGATTATCTAAGATGGTAATCATCCTAAAAGTCCATAGGTTCAAAGTCCAATAAGGTTTGTATAAATATCAGTTAGATTCTCCAGATAAAAGGATACTGTTTATTTTTATTTATTACTGATGTTTATTATTTTGAGCTGAAGCCTTATTTGAGCATTGGAGTAACTTTTGTAGATATCCCACCCTTCAACAGATTGCAAGATAAAGAACAATTTGACACCCACCGTGGTGTCCCAGTGTCACCATTTGCTGATCCCAATTGTTATGGCAATTACTCAAATCGGAATGAACACAACAACCTCAACCCAACCAACGCAGCAACAAGATAACGATGATGAAGTACATGTTGAGACCAATTTGTCCTCGTTTGTGTGGCAGTTGCAAGAACAACTTTTCGAGATGCGTCGCCAACACGCTCAAGAGATTTCAACCCTTCGACAAGAAAATGTTGAACTCTGAAGCTTCAACAGATCTTGGAGACTAAGGGACGTGAATCAAGATCATAATGACAACGAGTCTACAACATATTTTGGCCCTCGAGCCACTAAACATCAACATTTGACAAGAAACACAATGTTTATCTGCTACCACCCTAGGCAAACAATTGCAATAGTATAAAAAAACCTTTTTGTCCTTGACATCATGGAAGCCACATTACCCTCTAATTGGAAGAATCTAACTATCGAGAAATATGATAGAACCACCAATCTGGATGAACACATCAACGTGTACGTCACCCAAATCACCCTATATACCATGAATAATGTGGTCTTAGATCACGTTTTCCCTACTTTAGTAAAAGGACAAATACAATTGATTCCTTTGAAACCTTAGCCACTCGCTACCAGTTGACCTCACCATCTAACTTCAGGGGCATTGGTAAATATTAGGCCAGAGAATAAAGAACCTCTTCGAACCTTCATGGAAAGGTTTGGCAAGGTGTCTTCGAACATCTGTAATCTAGACCCGGTAGTTGCCATGCATCACCTAGTCACCGTCCAGATGGAAGAATACACTAAGCACAAGAACTAGATTAGAACCGAAGGGATCACGGTGAAAAAAGAGTATAACAGACTGGGCAAGCTTCAACAAAGCAAATGATCGCATACTCAGAGACTGAGAACCCCACGACTCCCAATACACGCATTACTCTCCTCTCGTACATAAGACGTACAACTTATATATTTCATACATTACATATATAAAACATAGAACATAACCCATATGTTTCATACATCATATATATAAAACATATAACCCATACATCGCATATATATAAAACATACAAGTAGCAATGATATGGTTATCACCTCTAACAAATAAAGCCAAATCATGACATCTAGGATGTATTTAAAATTGCAACCCAATACAACTTACAGGTCGCCCAAAATTAAACTACGACATGTAGGCTGCAAAAGGGAATAAAATAAATCATAGCACATATTCTATATCTAAAATAAAAATAAACTAAGGTCACAACCAAGGCACCACTATGAGAATTATAAAATGATTTTAATTATAATATAAACAAAACCCACAACTATCGTCCATGTAGCATGCGCTGTGCTTAAAACCAACATGGTTGTTCTCTCGTCCAGCACAACGGTACCCAAGACCAAGAAAATTATGCTTAAGGTCAGCATGGTTGTGCTCAAAGTTAGAACGGTCGTGCTCGTGCCTCGTTTCCATAAACATGTTTTCATCCAGAACATGATTAAAAAGCGTAAAAGGCAAAACCAAAATGATTTTAAGAGCATGAAAACATAGGAAATTAGAATAAATCATATATTTAATGCCCAACAACATGGTTTCAAACAACATTTTAAATACATGAAAGGAAATCATGCCAACATAGTTAACCATAATCTCCCGACCAATACTCTAATATCACTATTGGGGTTTCATGGTCTATATATTTTTAAATTTTCTAAAAGACCATAAGCGGAAAGAACCCCATCCAATGGACCACGCATTATGATGCAAGCTCCATTGGAGCTTGTAGGCCTAGGATCTTCTTCATCAATGGATTCCTTTGCTTCTTGGAAGATAAATGGCAGCGGAATGGAGAAGGAAGAGAGAGAGGAGACGCCACTTCAAGGAGAAGATGAGTCTAGAAGAAGCTCACCACCATAGGAGGCCATGGATAAGAGCTTGGAGGAAGAAGGAGATGAATGAAGGGAGAGGGAGAGAAGAGCACGAAATTTTGTGCTCAAAAAGAGCTCTGAAATCTGAAGTTAATATTCAAATGATCAAAGTTGAAAAAAATGCACACACATGACCTCTATTTATAGCCTAAGTGTCACACAAAATTGGAGGGAAATTCAAATTTCACTTGAATTTGAAATTGAATTTGTGGAGCCAAACTTTGGAGCCAAAATTTCACTAATTATGATTAGTGAATTTTAGTTATGGTTCAGCCCACTAATCCAAGATCAATTCCAAGATTCTCCACTAAGTGTGCTTAGGTGTCATGAGGCATGAAAAGCATGAAGGACATGCACAAAGTGTGACTATATGATGTGGCAATGGGGTGTAGTAAGCAAATGCTCACCTCCCCCTCTAAATTTAATTGGATTGGGCTTCTACCAATTCAATTAAATTTATTTCCAACCACACACATCAAATATCCACTTAGTGCATGTGAAATTACAAAATTACCCCTAATACAAAAACTAGTCTAGGTGCCCTAAAATACAAGGGCTGAAAAATCCTATATTTCTAGGGTACCCTACCTACATTATGGAGCCCTAAATACAAGGCCCAAAAATAATGAAACCTTAATCTAATATTTACAAAGATAAGTGGGCTCGTACTTAGCCCATGGGCCCGAAATCTACCCTAAGGCTCATAAGAACCCTAGGGCCTTCTCTTGCATCTCTGGCCCAATCTACTTGAAGTTTTCTATCCAATGCCCTTGCGGGGTAGGATTGCATCACATTACATATGAATCACTAAGGGATAGAATATACCTTTATAGCTTTCAAATGATGGGTTACCCTTGACACCAAGCATCAAAAGCATGTTGCCTCTACTCGATGCTTGCCGATGGTAAATGTGTTGGGATTTGGTGTGATACACTTTTTTCACTCATTAATGAATTATACATTATCTCATGAAATCTTATTTAACGTAGGTAATTATCTTATCAAGTCTTATTTCATGTTATCAAATATTATTTGATTTAAATATTATTTAATCTTATAAAATCTTATTTGATTAGGTATACAAATAATTATCTTATTTGATTAGATAGATATATAGATAATTATATATAATTAATTAAATCATATCTAATTAATTATCTTATCAGATTGCATCTTATTTAATTAAGTATATCATTTATTAATTAAATTATATTTTATTAATTAACTTTAAACTATATTAAATTACATTTAATTTATTTATTTTTCCAATTAATCACTCTATGTGTTGGATCCTATTGGCTCTCACTTCATTGGCAATAATATTATCCTATATATTAGCATTATAGACAATAATTGACATTTGGCAATGCATTATTGCCTCCCAGCCCATGAGAAAATGGTTATTAAATTTTAAACCTTACTGTAATCATTTTCACTATGTAGCCTTTTCCCCTTTGTCCAAATGTCTTGATCGAACACGAGGCATAAGAGAGTCTTCCTCGTTCATTTCGATCATCAATTTCTCGACACCCGAGTGAACATGTAAGCACAAACAGATCCAATATCTCATATTGGCCTAATTCTGCGTGACCACGCATATAGTGTGTTCCACTCTATCGAGAAACCCATAGATATAACTCCTACTATGTAGGAGGGACAATCCTATCTACATTAGTGACATCCCTCAACATGATTAATTGCAGGCCTAGGTGCTACCTTTATCATGTATATAAAATATATAGAGCAAGTCACGATACAAGTATAGTTTGAAATGGATTGACCACTAGGGTCAATTGATAAGAGAACAATTAGGATCGTCTTGAAAATAGGTATAAAAAGAAAGGAATGTGACCCTAACCGCGACCTGCCAGTAAAACCAAAGTTATTAAAAAGAGTGTGAGTCTAACACGACCTACCGATAGGACTAATGCTATGTGTTCTTAACCCAAGAACAAAGGAAATATTCTCACAATAGAGAAATTCTCAACTTTTATTAATCTTCAAAATCTACCAACTAAGTGTTTAAGGGGTCTATTTATACTCACACTAATAACCCTAATTTAGGCCCAAGGCCTAATAACTAATCTAATAATTAAAAGACTTAAAATAACAATAAAAGGTCGTGACAACCCATTACATGTTTGAAAATAAGCCCAAAATACAATTAAAAATGAAAATAAATCATATTCTAAAAGTTGGCTAAAATTTATAAGTTTTACTTCTTCTTCTCTTTCTTCCATGAGAGAATTTAGTTTCTCATTAAGCTCTTCTTGAAATCTTTTACTCCTTACTCTAATGATTGGTCCATCCATGTTGGGCTTAATTATTATCTAATTAGCCCAATATTAATAGTCCACCAAAATTGATCAACTCAGCCCATGTATGCTTTTTGTCTTGTAAATTGGGCTTCCCTAAGTGATTCTTCAAGTTGAGCTCAAATCATCTTCATCAATTTGTAGGAGAGTGACCCAATTAGGTGCAACCCTTAATTCACATTGTTCTTTTCTCTCTTTGATCTTTAGAATCAGGCCTTGTAATGCTTGTTTCATCCTCTTAGTCTTTGATCTTGTCATAGGACCACCAATCTCCTATAAAGGATCATTAGACGGGCTGGTTACACCTCCATCATTCCCTGCCTCTTCAAAAGGATTCATCCTTGAATCTGATTCATTACCTAAATCAAAGAAAGATAGATAAACCACATTAAAGGTAACACTTATGTTACCATATTTGAAAGCATTGTCTTTTGTGTTTTATCAGTACAACCCCTATTCCAACAGCAGAAGCATCACATTTATTTTCAAAATCTTTATCAAAATTAGGCAAACAAAGCAAAGGTGCATTGGCCACCTTATCTTTCAATAAATTAAAAGCTTTCTCATGCACATCAGTCCACTTACACCACATTCTTTTTGACAAGTTCATTTAAAGGTGCAACAAGTAAACTGAGGTTCTTCACAAATCTTCTATAAAAAGTTGCTAAACCATAAAAAATTCTTACCTTATTAGCATTTTTAGGTACAAGCCATTCCCTAATTGCCTTTACCTTTTCTTCATCCACACTTATTCCTTTTGAGCTAATGATAAAACTCAAGAACAAAACATATTCAAGGCAAAAATAACATTTTTTTAAGATTGGCATACAATTTATTTTCTCTCAAAACATTAAGAACAATGTGTTCCTCTAATGTTTTGCTATAGATCAAAATATCATCAAAATACACCACAACAAATTTCCCAATGAAAGCACACAAAACATTGTTCATTAACCTTATGAATCAAAGCACTCTCAATCTCTCTTTTCTTTGCAAATGCACTCATTTTCTTATTTTTTTTCTTCTTTGTTTTCTTTTTTGTTCTTTTCTTTCTTTTGCTCACTCTCATTTTTCTTTTCTTTTTCTTGAATGCTCAATTGTTCTTTCAACTTACACTCTCTTACAATTTTGATTTGATCGGCATAGGCCTTAGCAAGCCGAAGAGGTGTTAACACAATGGTGCGATTGTTCAAAAGAAGAGCATATCTATTTTTGTAACCATCATGTGTAAGCTTTCTATCAAATTGCCATGGACGCCCTAGAAGTATATGCCCAACATGCATAGGTGCCGCATCACAAAAAAATTTCATCCTTGTATTTACCGACGGAAAAAAGAAACCAACACTTGCTTGGTCACCCTTATGTCTCCACAATCATTCAACCACTGAAGTCTATATGGATTAGGGTGCTTTAATGAGGGCAAACCCAATTTCTCAACTAACAAGGTGCTAGCAACATTAGTACAACTTCAACTATTAATGATCAAATTGCATACCTTGTCTTTTATGTGGCATCTTGTATGAAAAATATGCTCATGTTGCTCCTCATCACCTCCTATGTTAGGCTGCATGTTAAGAGCACGCCTAGTAACAAACACATCTCCATTTACAGGTTCAACAACATCAACATTACTGCAATCCTCCAATAGTGGCATTTCATCATCACTTGAGCTCTCACTCTCCAGGTCTCCATTATCCAACAATATCATGGCTCTTTTATTTGGACATTGAGAAGCAATATGTGTAACTCTTTAACACCTGAAACATTTGATATCACGAGATCTAGAAGATGAATTAATTTCCATTTTACCTTTAGGTGCAACAAATGAATTTTTGGTCTTAGCTTCATTTGTTGACTTTGTCACAGATTTGTTGTTTTGCCAATTTGACTTCCATGAAGAAGTGGAAGCAAATTTGGAAGTACTCTTAGCTTTCAATCATCTCTCCACTTGAATAAATTTGTGCAGTATGTCCTCCATATCCATATAATGCTGCAATTCTACCACATCAACTATCTCCTTTTTTTGACCTCCAATGAATTTGGCCATAGTTGCCTCACGGTCTTCTTCAACATTGGCTCTAATCTTGGCTATTTCCATCTCTTTGTAGTAGTTCTCCACACTCATGGAACCTTGAGTTAGAGTTTGCAATTTTCTGTGCAAATCCCTATGATATTGGCTAGGTACAAATCTCCTTCTCATGACAGTCTTCATATCTTCCCATCTACTAATAGGCTATTCACCATTCCTGTGCCTACTAGTCACAAGTTGATCCCACCAAATACTAGCATAATCGGTGAATTCAACAACAACTAGTTTAACCTTTTTATTATGACAACCAAACACATGTTCAACCTTTCTCTCCCACTCCAACTACAATTCAGGATCATTTTTACCTTGAAATGTAGGGATTGTCATCTTAATGCTCCCCAAATGATTATCACTTCTTGGTTTGCCTCTTCGCCTTCTTCCATGACTTCTTGCATTTGAATACTCCTCCCCCTCTTCTTCTTCTGAGTTGATTGTCTATGATTTATAGATAGGAATGGGGATTGCAAACTATCAATTCTCAAGTTTAAAGCTTGAAATTATTCATTAACAGCTTTAACAAATAACTTGAGATCCAATCCTTATTGTCCACTCATGATTAAAATTGCTGCAAGAATTGTGTTAGAAGAGATCATAAATGAACAAATAAATATCCTCACACAAGCACTCTTTCACGTGTGTACACTCAATAAATTTTTTTCACTCGTGTTTCACTCTTTCCTTCTAATATTCTCACCACTCTTGCCTTTTACCACTCAACTTCTCCTAATGAGCTCTTAAGTAAGAACCTTTGGGGTTGATTATACACGACAAGACACAACAAGGGATCAATGGGAACTCAGTGAACAAGAACAAATAGAGGACAAGGAACAAAGGATTTAAGAAAAGTGTTTTTCTATTTGGAGAATAAAACCAAAGGAAGATTGATAGAACAAGAAGAAAATAAGACAATTAGTCACAATTTGTTTTTTTTCTACTTTCTTTCTTCTCATGTTTTTTTTTGTTTTTTGTCTGTCTACACTTTTTTTTGCATGAAATTCAAATTTGAACGCAAATATGTGATTGGGCGGATCCAAATCTAGATTGTAACAGAATTTTAGTTCCAAATTTGAAAATCAAATTCAAATCCTAACAACTTCAATTATCCAAATCTGGATTGTAGCAAAATTTTGGCTCCAAATTTGAAAAACAAATTCAGATCCTAACAACCTTAATTATCCAAATATGATTTGTAACAGAATTTTGAGAACTTTAATTATGCAAATATGGATTGTAACAGAATTTTGGCTCCAAATTTAAAAATTGGATTCTTTTTCTGCACGAATGTTTGATAATATATATTAAAAATAAGACAACTTGATATTGACACTAGATAAAGTTCAAAAAAGAAAGATAGACTCAAAGAAATAGAACAAAGGAAGACAAAACAATGATATAAAGTTAAACACAAGGAAAACAAAAAAAGGAGGAAACACAGAAGAAGAAGGTAAATACAAAGGATAGATAACACTTGATCTCAAGTACCGAAGCTCTGATACCAAATGATAAGAGAACACTTAGGATCGTCTTGAAAATATGTATAAAAAGAAAGGAACTTGAGCCTAACCATGACCTATCGATAGAACCAACACGATCAGTTCTGAACCCAAGAACAAAGGAAAACTCCCACAACAGAGAAACTCTCAAATTTCATTAATCTTCAAAATCTGCCAACAAAGTGTTTAAGGAGTCTATTTATACTCATACTAATAACCCTAATTTAGGCCCAAGACCCAATAAATAATCTAATAATTAAAATACTTTACGTGGCAACCCATTACAAGTCCGAAAATAGGCCCAAAATACAATTAAAAATGAAAATAAATCCTATTCTAAAAGTTGGCTAAAATTTATGAGCTTTGCTTCTTCTTCTCTTTCCTCCATGAGAAAATTTAGTCTCTTGCCAAGCTCTTCTTGGAATCTCTTACTCCTTGCTCTAGTGATTGGTCCATCCATGTTGGGCTTAATTATTATATAATTAGCCCAATATTAATAGTCCACCAAAATTGATCAACTCAACCTATGTATGCTTCTTGTCTTGTAAATTGGGCTGCCCAAAGTGATTTTTCAAGTTGAGCTCAAAGCATCTTCATCAATTTGTAGGAGAGTGACCCAATTAGGTGCATCCCTTAATTCACATTGTTCTTCTTTCTCTTTGATCTTTAGAATTAGGCCTTGCAATGCTTGCTTCATCCTCTTAGTCTTGGACCTTGTCATAGGACCTCCAATCCCTTGTAAAGGATCATTAGACAGGTTAGTTGCACCTCCATCACCAACTCCAACACATAAATCACAGACTACATGGTCACATGATTTTCTGTACCACTAAGGCGATAGGCATAGAAGAAGAGATCAAGAATATGGTTAAAGGTCAGACAGACTTAAGAGCAAATTAAGAGAAAGGAAGGAAGAGAAACCCTAAAAGCAACTGGGACGTGTAATTAACATGATTTCTAGGGGATTCAATATCAAAGGTCCATTGCTTTAACAAGAAAGAAACATCTTCAGATGCACTTAAGATGCCACCCATCACCTTTACAACAATTGACTTGAAGGTGATAGACCTGGTACAAGACAACCTTGCAATAATCATTGTGGAGATCACTAACTGTGTAGTTAAAGAAACACTTGTCGACCAAGATAGCTCGACTGACATCAAATGTTCAAACAGTTGGAAATCCTCAAAGAGGAGCTTTTACCATATGATGAACCCTAGGTTAGATTCTCTGGGAAAGAATAATCACAAGGGGGTGGATTGACTTGTACTCTAAGTTTGGGCATGTAGAATCCAAACACAAAGCCATCAAGATTAGATATATTGTAGTGTATGCCAACACCTCTTACAATATACTACTTGGGCGGCCTTCATTAAGCGTTTATGGTGTTAGACACTAGAATATTAAGAGCATGATTGAGTTACAGTTTAGAGAGAGAGATTATTTTTGGTTATGAATGAGTGTGTTGTCTTATTTGTACATCATTATAGTATTTATAGGGCCACAAGGGTCCTTTTGGCATGTAAGTTTGTTATGCTACGTGTTGTCTATGATTTGTGTTACATACCCTGTACTTACATCTATATATATCAATCTCTTATAATATGTCAGCATAGCTCTTGACGATACCAATGTATTGTATTTACATAAAGATAATCCCCATAACAGTTGCGCCTATGTCGGTGTTGCTCAGTAGAAGCAATGCTAACTTAAGAGTATTGAGGTGAATATCTTCCCCGTAACACTTATAAAAAAAAATACATTGATACCCTACTAGGTACAAATAATTATAACATTGAATGTACTATAAGCTAATTAGTATGCTCTGCACGTTGTTGTTTACAGATAGACTATATATATGACCCCTTTAGAAGAAACATCTTGTGTGATCTATACTTTCAGAATTTGAAGATGGCCAATACTTGTAAACAGGGGAAATCTCATCTCTTTCTTGTTTTAGGATACTCATGGTTGTGGTGGACTACTTGTAACGTTGTTGCGGCAAGGACCCAAATTTTGAAGCCCGGAGATACTTTGAATTCCATAACCAAGTTGTGTTCAGAAAGTAGTAAATATTTCATGAAGTTTTCTGAAACAGGTTCTGGAGCAGGCGCTTACTTGTTCATGTATCTCACAGTAAAGCATAATTAAGTAGTGTGGGTTGCTAAAAGAAACCAACCAGTTGACGCGGATTCTGTAGTTCTATCGTTGGACCTCTCTGGTCAACTGAAAATAGAATCAAATAACACAAAAACTATTATCCTGTACTCTTCACCACCACCATCAAACAACATTGTAGCCACCTCGTTGGACATAGGCAACTTTTTGTTGCAACATCATCGCTCCGATGAGACGGAGAGTGTGTTGTGGAAAAGTTTTGATTATCCTACTTATACATTGCTCCCTGGGATGATGTTAGGTGTTAACTTCAAAACCGGTCCCAATTGATCAGTAGTGTGGGTTTATAAAAACCGATATTTTTTGGAATTTTTTTTATACCCTGCCTTTTTTTTAGTTACCCATTTACCCCAAATTAACTTGCAAATTGAAAAATAGAACCAATCCAAATAGTTTTTAGGAAATTTTTATTAGGCATTTCAAATTTTGTCCATAATAGATTAATATTTACTATTAATTAAAAGAAACATTTAAAGAAATGAAGTTCAATGCATAAATTCATTTGTAACCTAATCTAAATTAACATAACTCTACAATTATAAAATTACTTAAACACTTAGTGTCGCAACCTACCTTTCGGTGGGAGGGCGACGCGAGGGATCACGGGTGTGTCTTCCATGGGAGGAAAATGCGCGGAGTCGCCACCAACGTTTATTCGAGGAAAACGTCAGAAAAACCGGAAAGGTGTAGTCTACGAAGTTTAATTGTGAAAGGTTCGGGAGTTGTTTTTACGCACGGGGAAGGTATTAGCACCCCACGCCTCCGTCACAAGGGAAGACAGCCTTTAACCAAGTGTGCAATATCATGTCTTTGATTTGTTATATTTTCCCTTTTTTACGTTTTTATGTCTTTTTATGCCTTTTGTATTTTTTATCTTTTTGTGGTTGACAAGGGTGTTTCCCTCGCTCCTACGTATCCTCAATTGCTATTAGGAAATCATACCTACGTAGTTCTTTGAGAACTAAACGTTGGTTAAGTTGTTTTGATCTTTTTCCGCAAGATCAATTTTAACCGCACAAAAGTCGTTTAAGGTGTTGGACCATTTAAATGATCTTTTGAAAGGAGAGAAACGTTAAGGTATTGGACCATTAACGATCTCTTTGTTTTTGAAAGGAGAGAAACGTTAAGGCATTGGACCATTAACGATCTCTTGGGGTGGTCGACAAAAGCAGGGCTTTTGCTCCTACATATCCTCAATTGCGATGAGGAAATCAGACCTATGTATTTCTTGCAAAAGCGGTAAAGTTACATGTTGATTTTATGCTTTTGAACGGTCCATGTTAACCGATAAAAGCAAAGAGGACCGTTTAAGGCGTTGGACCTTAAAACGGTTTTTAGTGATTTTTGCGGACAAAGCTTGATTTGTGAGTTGATTTTAGCCTTAGTTTCACTTTGGTTATTAGTCAATTCATTCAAGGAAACTTCCAAAGAAAAACATCCGATTGATTTTTTTTATTATTTTATTTAAAGATATTTTGATTATTTTATTATTATTTTTCATGATATTTTGATTATTTTATTATTATTTTACTTTTTTTTTGGTTTAGCCATGGTTACAACATGAACAATCGGTTAGATTTTATTTTAACAGTGATTAAACGAGATTACAACATAAATGATTGGTCGAAATTCATTTTATCATTTATTAGGTGAGAAAACGGCTTAAATAAACGGTAAAAAGCTCGTTAAAGCGGAATAAAAGAAAACTGAAAGTAAGCGAAATTAAAGTGAAAGTACACAAAACAAGTAGGCACCACTAAGGGTGCATAGAAGGAATTGAAAGATTCAATTTCGGGAACTTATCGGTTGAAGACCGAAGAACGAACAAAGAACGATAAAGAACAATGAAGAATTTCCACATAATCGCTTACGGAAGCGTTACGGAAGCACTTCGACTCGATTTTTCTTCACGAAAACGTGTTTTTTGCCCAAAATAGCCGAAATGCATAGCTTAGGGATCATGAATATTTTGAAACAGCCCCCCTCCCCTATTTATAGGGAAAAAGGGAGGTGCTTGCCGCCCAGAGGCTTCTTGAGGAAGCTTTCTAAGCGCACCCAAATTACTAAGTTCACTCCCTTTTCGTACTTTACGGAAAAGTTATAGAAGCCTTACGGAAGTGTTTCGGATTTGATTTTCATCTTTTTTTCTCTTCCCTTTCACCAATGTTAAGTCAAATATGCTTACCCAAGGTTGTCAGAAATTTTACGGAAGCATTACGGAAACCACGGAAGCCCTAGAAACCATTTTTCAAAAAACGTGGAGGAGCTTGCCGCCCAGTTGCTTCCTTCTTAAGCAACCCAATTTCCAAAATGTTCCGGAAGGGCCTAGATTCGAATTACTATTTACACCCTATCTTGATAAGTTCACCCTCCCATTTTTGTGTTTTTGGCTGTTTTCTTTTCGAAATCTCACGAAACTTTACAGATTCCACCGTGATGAGTGTTAAACCTTCCGAAGGAATCAACAATGGTCCTCAGATGAAATTAGAGTGTACTAGTTTATTTACACACACCCCACTTTGCTAAATACACTCCCGTTTTCGTGTTTTTGACCGATTTCTTCTCGAAACATCTCAGAACTTTACGGATTCCACAACAATGGGTATTAAACATTTTGAGGTGGTCAAACGAAGGTCGCATGCCGACAAACAATGGTCCCCGGACGAAATTAGGGTATAACAATTGTCCCTCTTTACTTATCTTTTATTGGAGATAAAAGTGAAGTAAAGATAAGACACTAATTTTGTTCAAGCGGAACATCATTCGGCCGACCAATATCCCAACCAGCGGGACCTGTCATTCAGAAAGAAAAGAAAAGGCATAAGAAGCATCAACAAAACTTCAGTGTCTTGAAAGCGATAAAATGGGATAACCACGACGTTTCCACACGCTATCGAACTTGATTGTCCCCGCCCAGCAGAGAAGAATCTCATGCATCGTCGGGCTTGAATGTCTCCAGACGACGAGAGTAAAAACCTGCAAAAATTTTGAAAATAATCAGAATCGGACGACCAACATCTTCCTGATACCGTCGAACTGGTTCGCCTTGGTTGATGAAAGGTGCAGACGACCATAAGGTATCTCCACCTGCCACCTGACTCGCTGTCCCTGGATGACAAAAGGTGCAGAAGACGACGTTAGTCTCTGCGCGTCAACGGGCTCGTTTGCCCCTGGTTGACGAAAGGTGCAGATAACCATACGGTACCCCCGCCTGCCACCTGACTTCCCGGGTCAGGGTTAACAAAAATCATTTGTACGGATAACTGCTTGGGTATCTCTGCACGTCACTTGACTTCATGGGTCAGGATTAACAGAAGTGCAGAAGACGACATTAGTCTCTACATGCTACCGGACTTTGAGTCTGACGGATAGCGAAAGAGTGTTTATACGGATAACCACTTGGGTATCTCCGCCTGCCACCTAACTTCACGGGTTAGGATCAACATAAATCGTTTGTGCGGATAACCACTTGGGTATGTTCGCATGTCACCTGACTTCACGGGTTAGGATCAACAGAAATCGTTTGTGCAGATAACCACTTGGGTATCTCCGCATGTCACCTGACTTCACGGGTCAGGATGACAAAGGTGCAAAAGACGACGTAAGTCTCCGCGTGTCAACGGGTTTGCTTGCCCCTGATTGACAAAGAGTATAGAAGATGACTTTAGTGTCTGTATGTTACCGAACTCTGAGTCTGACATATAGCGAAAAAGTGTTTATACGGATAACCACTTGGGTATCTCTGCCTGCCACCTAACTTCATGGTTTAGGATTAACAGAAATCGTTTGTGCGGATAACCACTTGGGTATCTCCGCATGTCATCGGACTTCACGGGTCACAATAGCAAAAGGTGGGGCGGTTGACAAAAGCGAGGCTTTTGCTCCTACGTATCCTCAATTTGTGATGAGGAACTAAGACCTACGTAGTTCTTGCTTTTGTGAGACTAAAATAGTCTCGGTGTTCTTTCACTAAAATGTGAACATGCTTTAGTAAAGAAACAAAACCTCCAACTGATTAGAGCAACATATGATTTTTGATGAAAAACAAATGTGTCTATTGGGGAAGGAGAGTATGCTGATGAAATTTTCTCATAACCATAAATGAGATTTTGGATGTTAGTGTTTCGTTTCTAAATGACCATTTAGAGGAAACACTGGGTCCAACAAAAATAGAAGAAAATCACTCAAAGTGTATCAATCTCACACAGGTAAGTGTTTTATCCTAATTCTGAACCATAGATATGTCATGACTTGATTTTGCAAATCATTTCCTATCAAATCAAAGATTACATGTGTGATCATGGATCAATAAGACTTTTTCGAGAATGGTGTTTTGGTGAGGAATTTGGCTCTGGGTGTTTGGGCCTTTTCCTTTTCTGTTTTTGTTTAGTGCGGGGCGAGAAAGATGCTAGCACACAGGATTTTGGTTGGCGATCAAAGGGAGAGGACCACTTCAAGTCATGGTTTCCTTTCTTTTCTTGTTTACTTGTGACAATTCCGTATTGTTTAGATATTGTCTGGTCGAAAGACCCTTCTATATAATTCTTTCATTGTCTTTGATTGGGGATTTTCTTTTTTCTTTGTTTTCTCCCAATCTTTGATCGGGAATTTTCTTCTTTTCTTTTTTGTTTTCTTCCGACCTTTGATTGGGAATTTTCTTCTTGCTTTCCTCCGATCTTTGATTGGGAACTTTCTCTTCTTTTTCTTTTGTTTTCTTCCTAGGGTAAGGATGGACATTCTCACCCTGGGTCAAGGTTTATGGTGAGTTGGGATTTTGGCTCAAGGCTTGTAGAACGACTGGACATGATATATGTCTGGGTGTTGGTTTGGCCAGTGGTTCGGGGATAAAGGGGATGTCCCACATTATTTCCATGACACATATGCAACAATGATGATTTGGAAATTTTATGCAAAACTGGTCCTGCATGCACCCATGTGGACACTCAAGCATCAAGTTTTTATGGTCATGTGACACTAGGGCTCAGGATTCATTTTTCCTATTTAAGTCAACCCAGTGTTTCCAAAACATGTTCTTTTATAAATTCATGCATTCATCCGAGTCCATTTTGGGCGTTCGGGAAAACTTTCACAGCATTCACCCTTCAGGTGCATACACATTTTTCTTCAAAAACCTTGTGTTCTGAATGGCAAGTTCATTTCCTTTCAAAAGCATGTTGGCTTTTTAGCTAACCAATTTTATTTTTATTTTACTTTTTCTGTTTTTTTTTCATGAGGTATTTTGCTACCTAAACACACACACACACACACACACACACACACACACACACACACACACACACATATATATATTGTGAGGTATTTTTTTGCTACCTAAATTACATACATGCATATCTAAGGTATTTTCGCTACCTAAACACATACATATATTTTGTGAGGTATGACTACCTTCCGAGCTTGTTCTTGTTTTATTTAAATTCCTAGGATCATGAGCAACTAGGTGTGTCCTACTATGACTTGAGAAACAAAGGTGATCAAATAACAAGCAGAAATTTAAAAGGTACTAGGTTGCCTCCAACTGATACTTTCGTAGGGGGAGATCGACATTATGGTCATTGGGTAGCATGTTGCTAAGTAGCAACATCATCCATATCTGTGTAAGAGTGGTCATGTTGGTGCGCATGATTCACACTCGTCTCCTTGCAATGGCTGGGTGAAATCTTGCCCCAGTATGCATAGTGGCTGCACAATAGCCTCCCTCTGGTTGTGCTCGCACAATTGGCCCTCCTTCGAGATCAGGGGGTGGCCCAGGAACTGATAAAAGGAAACTACTGGCCCCTCACCCGGGAGTGCAAGTCTCGGTTAAGCATTAAGGGTAGAGGACCTTAAATTCTCTTAAAGTGCGGATGTGGAGCCCACTGAAAGTGAGGACGCATAGCCCTCTAAATGCGAGGGCGTGCAACCCTCTGAAGTCACGGACGTGTCGCCCTTTGAAGGCAAGGGCGTGTAGCCCTCTGAAGGCGAGGGCATGCAACCCTCTGAAGGTGAGGATGTGCAGCCCTCTGAAGGTGAGGGCGTGAAGCCCTCTGAAGGCGAGGGCGTCTAACCTTCTAAAGGTGAGGATGTGTAGCCCTCGGAAGGCGAGGATGTGTAGTCCTCTGAAGGCGAGGGCATGCAGCCCTCTTAAGGTGAAGGCATGTAGCCCAGTGAAGGCGAGGACGTGTAATCCACTGAAGGCAAGGACGTGTAGTCCTCTGAAGGCGAGGGTGTGTAGCCCTCTTAAGGTGAGGACGTGTAGCCCTCTGAAGGCGAGGGTGTGTAGCCCTCTGAAGGTGAGGACGTGTAGCCCTCTGAAGGTGAAGACGTGTATTCCTCTGAAGGTGAGGGCGTGCAACCCTCTGAAGGTGAGGACGTGTAGTCCTTGGAAGGCGAGGGCGTGCAGCCCTCTAAAGGCGAGGACGTGTAGTCCTCTGAAGGTGAGGCCATGCAGCCCTCTGAAGGTGAGGACGTGTAGTCCTCTAAAGGCAAGGGTGCGTAGCCCTCTGATGGCGAGGGCGTACGACCCTCTGATGGCGAGGACATGTAGTCCTCTGAAGGTGATGGCGTGTAGCCCTCTGAAGGTGAGAGCGTGTAGCCCTTTGAAGGCGAGGGCATGTATCCCTCTAAAGGCAAGGGCGTGCAGCCCTCTGAAGGCGAGGACGTGTAGTCCTCTGAAGGTGAGGGCATGTAGCCCTCTGAAGGCGAGGGCGTGCAGCCCTCTGAAGGCGAGGGCGTGCAGCCCTCTGAAGGCGAGGACGTGTAGTCCTTTGAAGGTGAGGGCATGTAGCCCTCTAAAGGCGAGGGCGTGTAACCCTCTGAAGGTGAGGACGTGTAGCCCTCGGAAGGAGAGGACGTGTAGTCCTCTGAAGGCGAGGACGTGTAGCCCTGTAAAGGCGAGGGCGTGTAGTCCTCTGAAGGTGAGGGTATGTAGCCCTCTGAAGGTGATGTCATGTAGCCCTTTGAAGGTGAGGGTATGTAGCCCTCTAAAGGTGAGGAGGACGTGTACCCAAGGGTCTACCCTTATGAGAAAGCAAGAGATTGAATCATTGGCAGGGCCGGTCATCCCAAATTCAAAAAGATTGGACATTAGATGTAGGAAATCAGTGTAATTAACATCATTTTTTAGGGATCCAGATGCATGCAACCTTTGTCTTGAAATGCGGTAAATGCGTACTTCGTATGCTACAATGCAATCTAATGGAAAGTTGTACAATGTTCATGGCATTCTTTCCCTATTTTGTGATTTTGATTTTGATTTGATTTTTTCGGAAAACACAGATTGACTGTCCTTTTGAATGAGGTGATAATTCATGCAACCTCATCCAATCTTTTGCAAATCTCTTCGGGAACTCCCTCAGAGTGTATGTTCTGGTTATTTAGTCACCTGACAATTTTGGGGTGACGACAATGGAGCCGTTTAATCAATCCACTGAAATCCCAGGATTTGTCCCCCCTTTTTCATTTAAAAACATCGACGGGTGAGAACTTTTGATCTGCCCCTGGGTTCGCTTGAGGCTCATGCATGGTGCCCCTCATTGCCCCAGTGTAAGGCTTTGAGGTACCAATTGTTATCTTTCATTATGACCTTGTAGCTGGGAACCTATTGGGTGAAAACTTCTAATCTACCCCTAGGTTCGCTCGAGGTTTATGCATGGTGCCTTTCATTGCCCCAGTGTATGACTTTGAGGTATCCATCATTGTTTAGCTTTCACAACCTTGTAGCAAGGAAGAATGAAAGAAGCGGTTGATTCTCGCAAAAAGAATTTTTCAAGGAAGAGAAATAGTTGAAGGATTTTTTCAGTTGACGGGTTAAGTCAAATGACTCATATTCTTGATAACTCACTTCTCTCTAAAAAAGACAAACTTTCCGGAATGATAAAATGAGGTCACATGAACGTCTATATTTTTACTTGAAAATACAGTCAATCAAATGCTTTTTTCCTTTTCTTTTTGAACCTTTCTACTTTACTCGTTGTTTACGGCATCCTCACCAAATGTGTAGCATGAGTAATTTCTAATTGAACGGTTTTGGATGTCCAAACTCAGGAGCACAGGTCGCTTGAGCAAACTAACCAATGGCTTGCACCCACATTCCAGTGGAAGCATAGATGTAAATACAAGAGGATGAGGGACAAAGATGTCAAATTTATCCATTTTATTTAGCATTGTCACTGAGGTTTACAATAATGTCATAAACTTGAAAATCCTGATGAGTCATTAGAGACATCTAACAACAACTTTCAAAATTGCCCCGTGTGTAGTGTCACTTGTCAATGTTTGGATTCACAAGCGATTCTCCTCATGTTTCAACCAGCCCGCATCAATTAGACTTTGAACCTTACGCTTCGAAGTCATACAGTGCTCAATGGAATGTCCCATAACTCCTCCATGATATGCACATGTTGCGTTCGAGTCGTATCCTCAGAAAAATGGAGGTTAAGGAAACCTAGCAGGGGTTATGGCTACCATTGCATTATCAAGTAGATATGGGAACAAGTTAGCATAGGACACTGGAATTGGGGTGAATTCTATATGCTTTTTGCTGCAAAATTCCTTCCTTGATTGGTGTTTTGGTTTGTGCTAAAGGTGGTGTTTGGGCATTAGGCGTGTGGTAAGAAGGTAGGCCTTGTGGCTGATTTGAGGATGGATTTTGTGGATGACTGGGCAGTGGGTAATGAGAAGGGCTGATATTGGCTGAGTAATGATGTTGTTGAGCTGCTGGAGGATTTTCCATGTAGGAACAATAGTCACAACATGGGTTTCTCCTTCATTCTCACCCTCTTCATTTGCCCCAGTTTTTGCATTTATCAAAGCAAGATGATCAGATTTGCCTTTTTTCAGACCCAGTTCGACCCTTTCACCAGCGAAGACCAAATCCGCAAAGCTTGAAGGTGTGTAACCCACTATTTTTCATAGTAGAACACTGGTAATGTGTCTACTATCACTGTTATCATTTATTTCTCCGTCATTGAGGGAACCACTTGGGCTGCCAGGTCTTTCCACCTTTGTGCGTATTCTTTCAAAGATTCATGCCCCTTTTTGCACATGTTTTGTAGTTGCATCCTATCTGGAGCCATATCAAAATTGTACTGACACTGCCTAACGAAGGCAACCATTAGGTCCTTCCAAGAATGGACTCAGGAAGGTTCCAAGTTAGGGTACCAGATAATAGCTACCCCAGTAAGACTTTCTTGGAAGAAATGTATCAGCAGTTCCTCATCTTTTGCGTATGCCCCCATCTTCCGACAATACATCTTTAGATGGTTCTTGGGGCAAGTAGGCCCCTTGTACTTGTCAAAGTCTGGCACCTTGAACTTGGGAGGGGTGATGATATTGGGTACTAGGAACAACTCTTCTAGCTTAGCAAAGGTATAATCTTCGCCTCCTTCAATGGCCCTGAGCCTTTCCTCTAGATGATCCAACTTTCCCATTTCTGCCATAGCATGAAGGTTTTAACCCGCTGTGAAATGCAAGAGGTGTGGTTGTGGGTGATACTGAAGGCCCTCCAAAGTGTTTTGCAGGGGTATATCACCAATTGCTTGCCCTTCTGTGGCATATCTGAGGCAAGGCTCGAAGTCGGCTAGATTGTGGTGGGGCATTTCATGTGTCTCCCCCATGGGTCAAGAGACATGTGCATGATCAGATTGAGGTTGTTGGCTCTCAATGAGTATAGGAGTGGAATTATTGACATTCTCATTGGGAGTGTACGCCACATTGGGTGGCGTATAGTTGGGAGGCAAGCCATATAGTGGGAAGGCGTGCTCATTTTGAATTTGCACATCATGGGGGCCGCCCGTACTTCCCAAATCTTTGTCTACCATATCTGAGGTTGGATGATTTATTTAGTTGAGGCCATATGGGAGGGTCAGGTCCACCTCATCAATGGTGCTGGTAGTGACTATTGCAGCCGCATTGACCTCTATTATCCCCTTTATGCTCATCATTGTTACCATTTGCTCTTTCAAGGCCTCTGTGTCGGCCTTCATCTGCTCTTGTACCTCCTCTATTTCACCCATTACTCTAGCTCTAGCACGGGTTTGGTAAGGGCACCATAAAACGTGTTCTTTCCTTTTGATAACAATGATTAAGTTCATTTTTTTCAAGGAAAGAACGCAATGAGCAATGCAACCAATGAAAAGCATAGATGTATGCGAATGATGCCCAGTTGAAGTATTGCAAATTTTTATGCAGGACATGGGGTTGTGATGCAAGCTCCATTGGAGCTTGTAGGCCTAGGATCTTCTTCATCAATTGATTCCTTTGCTTCTTGGAAGATAAATGGCAGCGGAATGGAGAAGGAAGAGAGAGAGGAGACGCCACTTCAAGGAGAAGATGAGTCTAGAAGAAGCTCACCACCATAGGAGGCCATGGATAAGAGCTTGGAGGAAGAAGGAGATGAATGAAGGGAGAGGGAGAGAAGAGCACGAAATTTTGTGCTCAAAAGGAGCTCTGAAATCTGAAGTTAATATTCAAATGATCAAAGTTGAAAAAAATGCACACACATGACCTCTATTTATAGCCTAAGTGTCACACAAAATTAGAGGGAAATTCAAATTTCACTTGAATTTGAAATTGAATTTGTGGAGCCAAACTTTGGAGCCAAAATTTCACTAATTATGATTAGTGAATTTTAGTTATGGTTCAGCCCACTAATCCAAGATTAATTCCAAGATTCTCCACTAAGTGTGCTTAGGTGTCATGAGGCATGAAAAGCATGAAGGACATGCACAAAGTGTGACTATATGATGTGGCAATGGGGTGTAGTAAGCAAATGCTCACCTCCCCCTCTAAAATTTAATTGGATTGGGCTTTTACCAATTCAATTAAATTTATTTCCAACCACGCACATCAAATATCCACTTAGTGCATGTGAAAATACAAAACTACCCCTAATACAAAAACTAGTCTACGTGCCCAAAAATACAAGGGCTGAAAAATCCTATATTTCTAGGGTACCCTACCTACAATATGGAGCCCTAAATACAAGGACCAAATATAATGACATCCTAGTCTAATATGTACAAAGATAATTGGACCCAACCTTGGCCCATGGGCTCAGAAATCTACCCTAAGGTTCATGAGAACCCTAGGGCCTTCTTCAGCAGCTCTAGCCCAATCTTCTTAGAGCCTCTTGCTCATGGTTCTAGTGATTGGTCCCTTCCTAGGGAGGATTGCATCATCCCCTTCCCCTTGAAGAGGATTTGACCTCAAAGCTGTTAGTTCCTCCTCCTCAATATCAGCTCCACCTGCAAAAGGAGTTAAATCAGAAATGTTAAAAGTGGTGCTGACTCCATACTCTTTTGGGAGGTCCAACCTATAGGCATTGTTATTGATCCTCTCCAAAACCTGAAAAGGTCCATCCCCTCTAGGGCTAAGCTTGGATTTCCTTTTAGTAGGGAATCTATCCTTCCTATGATAGAGCCAAACCCAGTCACCCTCATTAAGAACTAGCTCTTTTCTTCCTCTATTGCCTTTAGTTGAATACACCTTTGTTTGGTTCTCTATTTGGTTCTTAACCCTCTCATGCAACTTCTTTACAAATTCTGACCTAGATTCCCCTTCTTTATGTATAAAAGAAGTGTCCAGTGGGAGGGGAATGAGGTCTAACGGTGTTAGGGGATTGAACCCATAGACAACCTCAAAAGGGGACTGCTTGGTGGTTCTATGAACCCCCCTGTTGTAGGCAAATTCTACATGAGGAAGATACTCATCCCAAGACTTATGGTTGCCTTTCAGAAGAGCCCTTAAAAGGGTGGATAAAGACCTATTCACTACCTCTGTTTGCCCATCAGTTTGTGGATGACAAGTGGTAGAGAAAAGAAGTTTAGTTCCTAGCTTAGCCCATAAGGTTTTCCAGAAGTGGCTAAGGAACTTAGCATCTCTATCTGACACAATGGTCCTAGGCAAACCATGGAGTCTCACAACTTCCTTGAAAAAGAGTTTTGAGATGTGGGAAGCATCATCCACCTTGTGGCATGGTATAAAGTGTGCCATCTTGCTAAACCTATCCACCACCACAAAGATAGAGTCTACACCTCTTTGGGTTCTAGGAAGCCCAAGGACAAAGTCCATACTAATGTCTACCCAAGGTGTAGATGGGATGGGTAAGGGTGTGTATAGCCCATGAGGCATCACCCTAGACTTGGCTTGTAAACAAGCCACACACCTAGTGCAATGCTTATGGACATCTTTCTTCATATGGGGCCAATAAAACTTTTCTTTGAGTAAGACAAGGGTCTTGTCTATCCCAAAGTGGCCCATGAGCCCACCCTCACTGCTCTCTTTCACAAGTAATTTCCTAATGGATCCTTGGGGTATGCAAAGCTTTCCCTCTTTGAACAAATACCCCTCAGCCAAATAGAATCCCTCTTGGGCCTTTTTCCCACAACTCTCATAAATGGGAGAGAAATGTTCATCTAAAGCATACAAGTCCCTAATATTATCAAATCCTAAAATTTGAGGTCCTAGGGAGCAAAACAATGTGTGTCTCTTAGAGAGGGCATCAGCTACCACATTTGTTTTTCCCTTTTTTGTATTTGATAACATATGGAAATTGCTCTTGGTACTCTACCCATTTTGCATGCCTCTTGTTTAACTTGCTTTGCCCTCTAATGTACTTAAGTGATTGATGATCACTATAAATGACAAATTCCTTGGAAACAAGGTAATGTTCCCAAGTTTGGAGGGCTCTTATTAAGGCATAAAGCTCTTTATCATAGGTGGGGTAGTTGAGGGTGGCACTATGAAGTTTATCACTAAAATAAGCAATAGGGTGCCCACCTTGTAACAATACAGCTCCAACTCCCACTCTAGAGGCATCACATTCTAGCTCAAAAGTTTTAGAAAAGTCAGGAAGAGCTAGAACAGGTGCCTTAGTAAGCTTTTCTTTGAGCAAAGTAAAGGCTTGCTCTTGTTTTTCACCCCAGGTAAATGCCACATTCTTCTTCACCAGCTCATTGAGAGGTGATGCAATTGTAGAGAAATTAGGAACAAACCTTCTATAGATGCTTGCTAACCCATGGAAGCTCCTAATATCTCCCACACTTTTTGGGGTGGGCCATTCTTGGATGGCCTTGATTTTCTCAGGGTCCACTTGGACCCCATTTCTACCAACTACAAAACCTAAGAAAACTATATTATCTACACAAAAGGTACACTTCTCTATATTTGCATAGAGGGTGTTTTTCCTAAGGACTGAAAGAACTTGTCTGAGATGTCCTAAGTGATCATCTAGGCTCCTACTATACACTAAAATATCATCAAAATAAACAACTACAAATCTACCTATGAAATCCCTTAAGACATGATGCATAAGCCTCATAAAGGTGCTTGGTGCATTAGTGAGCCCAAAAGGCATCACTAGCCATTCATACAAACCAAACTTGGTCTTGAAAGCAGTTTTCCACTCATCACCCTTTTTCATCCTGATTTGGTGATAACCAGTTTTAAGATCAATTTTTGAAAAGATATTGGCACCATGCAACTCATCAAGCAAATCATCAAGTCTAGGAATGGGGTGCCTATACTTTACAGTGATGTTGTTGATGGCCCTGCAATCTGTACACATTCTCCACGTACCATCCTTTTTGGGCACCAACAACACTGGCACAGCACATGGGCTTAGGCTCTCTTGGACCCAGCCCTTCTCCAACAATTCTTTAACCTGAGACTCTATCTCCTTAGTCTCCTGAGGGTTAGTCCTATAGGCTGGCCTATTAGGAAGGCTTGCTCCTGGGACTAAATCTTTTTGGTGTTCTATTCCCCTTAAAGGAGGTAGCCCAGGGGGTATCTCTTTGGGAAATATATCACCAAATTCATGTAAGAGTTCTTGGACCTTTGGGGGTAAGGTCTCAAATGTAGGAATTGTGGCAGTGCTAAGGGATGTTTCCCTTGATAGGAGAAGGTAGAAAGATTGTTTAAGAAGGAGTGCTCTTTTAATATCACCTTTTGTTGCAAAATGATTTTCCTTCTTAACAATCTTCTTGGAGGAATCCTTTCCCTCTTTTTCCTTCCCCCTGGCCTTTGAAGACAAGGCCTTACTATCCTTCTTTTTGTTTTGTTTTTCTAAGTTTTCTTCCTCATCCCTCTTATCTTTCATAGTTAGTTGATCTTTGGCCACCTGTGAAGGTGTTTGAGGATGCAACACAAATTTAGTGCCAAGATGGGTGAGGGTAATCTCATTAGTTAGGCCATTATAAATGATCTTCCTATTAAATTGCCACGGCCTTCCTAAAAGAATATGTCCTGCCTCCATGGGAACTATATCACAATTAACTTCATCCTTATATGTCCCAATGGAGAAAGGTACCTTCACTTGTTGGTTAACTATCATTTCCCCTTTCTCATTGAGCCATTGAAGTTTATAAGGTTTTGGGTGGGGAATGATAGTGAGGTTCAACTTGGAAACTAATCTTGTGCTACAACAATTGCAACAAGATCCACTATCCACAATGAGAGATTAGGTTTTATCTAAAATTTTGCATCTTGTATGAAAGATGTTCTCTCTTTGGGATTGAGATAGATCATAAGATTGACCTCCAAGGAGCCTTCTAACCATTAAGAGGTCACCTTCTTCATGGGGGTAGACTTCCTCACTAGACTCTTCACCCCTTACTTCATCTTCACTTCCACTAGAGGAAGGGAAAGAAGTAGTCTCCTCTTGACTACTATAAATGTCTTGACCCCTCATGATCATGGTTTTCTTTGTGGGGCATTGAGAGGCAATGTGACCTCTCCCAAGACATTTGAAGCATTTAATGTTGCTAGTCCTTTCTTGGGAACTAGTCTTAGGGGTGTATTTCTCTATGGTTTTACCCTTATCTTCCTTGGGTTTTGAAGGTGCAGCCCCTAAAATTCCATGGGCTTGGTCCTTCCTTGGATAAGAGTGAGAGCCATAAGATTTTGAAGAAGGCTTTCTTTTAAGTTGTTGCTCTACTCTTATACAAAGTTGGACTAGCTCATCTAGGTCCCTATATGGAAGGAGTTCAACCTTGTCCCTCACTTCCATATTGAGCCCACTAAGGAACCTAGCTATGCTTGTTCTTTCCTCCTCCCTAAGTCCAGCTCTTAAAAGGAGTAGTTCCATTTGTTGTCTATATTCTTCAACACTCATACTCCCTTGTCTAAGCCTTTGGAGCTTGTCCATAAGCTCCCTTTCATAGTAGGAGGGAATGTGCCTCTTCCTAAGGGCACTCTTAAGATCATTCCAATACTCTACTGGAGGATCCCCATGAATCCTTCGTTCTTTAACAAGGGAAGTCCACCAATAGAGGGCATACCCTTGAAAGCTAAGGGTAGCCAATGGAACTTTTCTCTCTTCGCTAATATGATGGCAAGCAAAAAGTTGTTCAACCTTCATTTCCCAATCTAAGTAGGCCTCAACATTATCTTTTCCGTGGAAATATGGGAGGCTAATGTTAACCTCTTGAGGCCTTCTATCCTTTTCTCTTCTTTGGGAGTGATGTTTAGTATGTGAACTATGACGCCCTCTATAATAGTCGCTAAGTTCTTCACTTAAACTCTTGCAAGAGTCATGACTACTATAAGAGGCATGTTTTTCTCTTTTCATTTCTTTCATTATTTTTCTTCTTTCTTCCTCTTTTATTTTCTCTCTTTCATCTTGACTTATTTCTTCCACTCTTTTTTTACCTTTTTCTTTTCTCTCTTGTTTCTCTTTCCACAACTTAAGGGATCTCAACTCATCTAATATCTTATACAAGGGGTCCTTAGGAGTAGAACCCTCACCATTAACACTAGATGAAGAATGAAGACTCATGTTGGTTCCTAAGTTATGGTTCTTTCTTGTTGGGGGTTTGAAAACAAAAGGTAAAAGAAACTATGGTTGAAACTAGCCAAAATAAACACTAAAAGAGGTGTGAAAGATAAGGTAAAAACTAATTGGTAAAAGGCAAGCTATCTAGGTGGTTTGATAATGGAGGGTAAAAGAAATAAGCTATGAAAGTAAGCAAGAAATTAAAGTGCAAGAAATGCAAACTAGGCGGATCCTAAAAGTGTTTGGATGACCTCATTTAAGGTTCCCAACAAAACACTCACTATCCTAAGGGAAAATTGCCTAAAATTATTACACACAAATGGAAGTAGGGTGACCTAGCGGAGGCTCCCAACTTACTTCCAATGAAAGGCCTTTTTGTTACAAAATTTGAAAGCAAAGCAAATTGCCAATTACAAAATTACAAAGAAAAAAAAAGTTCTCAATTGTGGTGGCTATTCTCTCTTTAGTGTTTCACTCAATTTGGAGTGCTTCTTAGTCCAATAGCTCTTAAGGTGGTTGGCCCCTTTCTTCTTGACTCAAATTCTTCAAGATATGGCACCAATCCTCCTTTCCAATTCCCTATATGGCAACTCACAACCAAGGAAACAAAGAGACAAGCAATAACCAAAGACCAAAAAAAATTAAATGAAAGCTAAACCAATAGAGTTTTAACAAGACAAATTTTCAAGGATTATTCAACAATTAAAGCAATGAAAAGCACAAAAAAGCAAGCTAGGACTCAAAGAGAAACCTAGAATGGCTCTAGAGTAGAGTAGAAAAACTAAAAAAAAAAGACTCAAGAAACCTATAGTTTTGGCACTTTTTTTCACAATAATTTTCAATTTAAATTTCAGAACTAGGATTGGTATAAAATAGGCACCAATTATAGAACAAATTTTGAGCCAAAACAACAAGCACACTTTCCTTTCACTTTTTTTTTCCTGGACACTGATTTGTCTGCCAACTTGTGCGATTTTTCTTATTTTTTCCTTTAATCCAAATCGCTTGGTTCTTTTTTTATAATTTTGGTCCAGATGTCTAGAAAATTCAGTAAAACTTTCAGCTCAAAAAACGTAGTGACCAATTCCCAGTAATTTATACAAGTTCGTATATTCAAGCTGCCAGCACCAGCGATTTCAACCTAGAAATCAAGAGTAGTGTTTATGTTGCTTAAGGCTTGGATAGTTACAATTTGTGTTTGCTTATGCTCAATTATATTGAATAAAACAATTCAAGAGAGCTTAAGACTTATTTTGATTCATAAATCCAGCCACAACTCAGCACCACAACTCAACTTCATCATAGGCATCATGTAGGAAACTTAGAAAACAAAAAAAAAAAGAGTTCAACAACAAGACTACCTCTAGGAATTGATTTAGAACATGTTATGAACTAAATAACATGCATGAATTAGACTCAAAATTCAAAAGGTAGGCTAAGAATGACAAGAATACATGAACAAATGTATCTAGAATTCAATCAACAAAATAAAAATTCAACACAAACTTAGAACATAATGTGACAATTACTATGACTAAACATGACTCTAAGACAACATGGATTAAGTGATTTACACTTAGATTTTTGTGTTTTTTTTTTCTAATCAATATTTTGGAAGAAAATTTAGATCTAAGGTTCAGCACAAGAATATTATGAATGAAAAATGATAGAACCTAAAATCAACACAAAAACAAGATTCAAGAGTAGATCTACAAAATTTGAACCATAGAAATGCAAGAACAAGTGTAGATCTAAGATTTAATCGGTTTATTTTCTTTGAATCTACTCTAAACAGCACCAAATCACAAGACAATGGAGGATATACATGGAGAATAAGATGAAAAACAAGGAATTAAAGAGAATTCACCGAACAAAAAGATAGAGGAAGCAAAAGAACATCACCTAGATGAAGATGCTCTTGATACCACATGATGCAAGGTCCATTGGAGCTTGTAGGCCTAGGATCTTCTTCATCAATTGATTCCTTTGCTTCTTGGAAGATAAATGGCAGCGGAATGGAGAAGGAAGAGAGAGAGGAGACGCCACTTCAAGGAGAAGATGAGTCTAGAAGAAGCTCACCACCATAGGAGGCAATGGATAAGAGCTTGGAGGAAGAAGGAGATGAATGAAGGGAGAGGGAGAGAAGAGCACGAAATTTTGTGCTCAAAAGGAGCTCTGAAATCTGAAGTTAATATTCAAATGATCAAAGTTGAAAAAAATGCACACACATGACCTCTATTTATAGCCTAAGTGTCACACAAAATTAGAGGGAAATTCAAATTTCACTTGAATTTGAAATTGAATTTGTGGAGCCAAACTTTGGAGCCAAAATTTCACTAATTATGATTAGTGAATTTTAGTTATGGTTCAGCCCACTAATCCAAGATCAATTCCAAGATTCTCCACTAAGTGTGCTTAGGTGTCATGAGGCATGAAAAGCATGAAGGACATGCACAAAGTGTGACTATATGATGTGGCAATGGGGTGTAGTAAGCAAATGCTCACCTCCCCCTCTAAAATTTAATTGGATTGGGCTTCTACCAATTCAATTAAATTTATTTCCAACCACACACATCAAATATCCACTTAGTGCATGTGAAATTACAAAACTACCCCTAATACAAAAACTAGTCTACGTGCCCAAAAATACAAGGGCTGAAAAATCCTATATTTCTAGGGTACCCTACCTACAATATGGAGCCCTAAATACAAGGACCAAATATAATGACATCCTAGTCTAATATGTACAAAGATAATTGGACCCAACCTTGGCCCATGGGCTCAGAAATCTACCCTAAGGTTCATGAGAACCCTAGGGCCTTCTTCAGCAGCTCTAGCCCAATCTTCTTGGAGCCTCTTGCTCATGGTTCTAGTGATTGGTCCCTTCCTAGGGAGGATTGCATCAGGTTGAATCAATTTAGATTTTCAACATGGTCCATGACATCTTTGTCAAGGTGAAACTGGAAGTAACAAGGACATCAACAGTCCTAAATGTGTTTAGCAATAGACGAAGCAGTGATGTAACCCGATCCATCTTTTGCCCCAATTTTTGCAAGATGGTTACTTCCATACTTCAACTTGACTTGATGAACCTTTTCATAAAAGTATGAGCTTGGTTCAACCCTATAATCCAAGGAATGGCAATTCTGATCGCCAATACTTCGACAACATTTCATAGAGATGAAAGACTCGGGAATACATATGCTATGCATGGAAAATGTAATTATGAAATTGAGATGCCCGAAGAAACATCTTTTCTTAGTTAACCATGCATTAGGTACCATGTTCAATCATTTTGTTTTTTAGTGAAACGGGTTTATGATCCCAACATGGTTGGCTCATGGTACTGAACATATGCAACTAAGAATGCAATGTGAATATTCATGCTTCCTTTTTTTGTTTTGCAGAAGAAAATGCAAGGATCATGCATGAGTAAATATGAAAAGAAATGGTATGCAAAAAACAGGTTAGATGCAAATGCATGGTGATGAAATGACTTATGCAAAATGAAATACATGAAATGATAAGTGACAAATGCAGGAACGATATGTCCATTGTGATGCCATGAAGAGATGCTTATGTGATGCATGATATGAATGCATTTACGGACACGAGAGCCCGAAAAATCATCTCTTCTTACTTGCACATTTGGGGGCGCAGTGCCCCATGCGTGCAGTTAAGAAGGTGATATGGACCTTCCGACTTCCTGTGACAAAAGACGAGTCAAACATACGACACATGCGTGATGACATGATGCAGATGCGCAAAAGCGCAACAGGGGGATGTACATAGCATGGCAATATCCTCAGATAATCATACAACAAAGGCGTACATGACATTCAGGTTATATGCATGGCAGTGTTTAAAAGGCACACAGTGTGTTCACTTCGTGCCCCTATTTTAGGGACCTAAATGGGAGGAACTAAAAGGCTTTTAGTGATAATTCCCAAGGTGGTCATATCTCTCTTGATGGTTTCTAGAGGTATCATCCCCTTCGAAAAAACATATTGCGGCAGTAGGGACTACCAGCAACAATATGTTATCAAAGAGAAAAAATCTAGATGAGGGTTCACTATTATCAAGCAAGTCGGAGACCCAACATGACCACAGATTCACCTTCACTCCTTATGTTTCCATGGACCCGGGTATAGGGCCCCTTTTCAACTCACCGTGTGTACAAAAAGGTGTTGGTGTTTGTGTGCATCAAATGAATAAATATCTATCTCATGCATACATTTAAAAGCACACTAAAAGCATAAAAGAGTTATATACAAGGACATAAGAAAAAATAAAGGAAAACGAACAAAGGAGAAGTCATGGTAAGGAATGCTCACTGAGTGATTGGCCTAACTCACAAAAAACAGTCCCCAGTGGAGTCGCCAACTGTCGCAACCTACCCTTCAGTGGGAGGGTGACGCGAGGGCTCACGGGTGCGTCTTCCATGGGAGGAAAATGCGCAGTGTCGCCACCAACATTTATTCAAGGAAAATGTCGGAAAAAGCGGAAAGGTGTAGTCTATGAAGTTTAATTGTGAAAGGTTCGGGAGTTGTTTTCACGCACGATGAAGGTATTAGCACCCCAGGCGTACGTCACAAGGGACGATAGCCTTTAACCAAGTGTGCAATATCATGTCTTTGATTTGTTTTATTTTCCCTTTTTTACGTTTTAATGTCTTTTTATGCCTTTTGTATATTTTATCTTTTTGTGGTCGGCAAGGGTGTTTCTCTCGCTCCTACGTATCCTCAATTGCGATGAGGAAATCAGACCTATGTAGTTCTTTGAGAACTAAACATTGGTTAAGTTGTTTTGATCTTTTTCCGCAACATCAATTTTAATCGCACCAAAGTCGTTTACGGCGTTGGACCATTTAAACGATCTTTTGATTCTTTTGAAAGGAAAGAAACGTTAAGGTGTTGGACCATTAACGATCTCTTTGTTTTTGAAAGGAGATAAACGTTAAGGCATTGGACCATTAGCGATCTCTTGGGGTGGTCGACAAAAGCGGGGCTTTTGCTCCTACGTATCCGCAATTGCAATGAGGAAATCAGACCTATGTAGTTCTTGCAAAAGCGGTAAAGTTACTTGTTGATTTTATGTTTTTGAACGGTCCATGTTAACCGATAAAAGCAAAGAGGACCGTTTAAGGCGTTGGACCTTAAAACGGTTTTTAGTGATTTTTGCGGACAAAGTTTGATTTCTGAGTTGATTTAGCCTTAGTTTCACTTTGGTTATTAGTCAATTCATTCAAGGAAACTTCCAAAGAAAAACATCTGATTGATTTTTTTGATTATTTTATTCAAAGATATTTTGATTATTTTATTATTATTTTTCAAGATATTTTGATTATTTTATTATTATTTTGCCTTTTTTTGGTTCAACCGTGGTTACAGCGTGAATGATCGGTTAGATTTTATTTTAACAGTGATTAAACGAGATTACAACAAAAATGATCGGTTGAAATTCATGTTATCATTTATTAGGTGAGAAAACGACTTAAATAAATGGTAAAAAGTTCGTTAAAGCGGAAGAAAAGAAAACTGAAAGTAAGCAAAATTAAAGTGAAAGTACACAAAACAAGTAGGGACCACTAAGGGTGCATAGAATGAATTGATAGATTCGATTTCGGGAACTTACCAGTTGAAGATCGAAGAACGATGAAGAACGAACGAAGAATTGTAAAGAACGATGAAGAAAAATTGTGGAACGGGAAGAGAAAAAAATTGTGGAATTGTAAAGAATTGTAAAGCACTTCGACTCAATTTTTCTTCATGAAAACGTGGTTTTTGCTCAAAATAGTCGAAATGCATAGCTTAGGGGTCATGAATATTTTGAAACAGCCCCCCTCCCCTATTTATAGGGAAAAAGGGAGGTGCTTGCCGCCCAGAGGCTTCTTGAGGAAGCTTTCTAAGCGCACCCAAATTACTAAGTTCACCCCCCTTTTCGTACTTTACAGAAGTGTTTCGGATTTGATTTTCATCTTTTTTTCTCTTCCCATTCACCAATGTTAAGTCAAATATGCTTACCCAAGGTTTTCAGAAATTTTACGGAAGCATTACGGAAGCCACGAAAGCCCCGAAAACTATTTTTCAAAAATGTGGAGGAGCTTGTCGCTCAGTTGCTTCCTCCTTAAGCAACCCAATTTCCAAAATTTTCCAGAAGGGCCTAGATTCGAATTTCTATTTACACCCTATCTTGATAAGTTCACCCCTCATTTTTGTGTTTTTGGCCGTTTTCTTTCCGAAATCTCACGAAACTTTACGGATTCCACCGTGATGAGTGTTAAGCCTTCCGAAGAAATCAACAATGGTCCTCGGATGAAATTAGAGTGTAACAGTTTATTTACACACACCCCACTTTGCTAAATACACTCCCGTTTTCGTTTTTTTGACCGGTTTCTTCTCAAAACATCTCGAAACTTTACGGATTCCACAACGATGGGTGTTAAACATTTTGAGGTGGTCAAACGAAGGTCGCATGCCGACAAACAATGGTCCCCGAACGAAATTAAGGTATGACACTTGGTATTTCATTTTTAACTTTTAGATAATAATATCTTGCCCATTGAATGTGAATTGCCTTCATTCTCTCCGGTTCCAATGGCCTTGGATCAATAAAATAATGCATTATATAATAAAACATAAGTTAATAAGTATAAATAATAAAAATTGTAACAAATTGAATTAGTTTTGAAGTAAATAATTACCGTTGGCAATTATCCTTGAAACCTCATAGGACTATCGTTGATATTCAATGCATTACATAGTACCCTCACTCAGTGCTTCCTTTTTGCTTATTACACTAAATTGTATGAGATATTTAGATATTCAAAGTTAACCGAAAATTAGTGTACAAAGTAATAAAATTTAATTTTTAAGGCATCAAACATTGTTTAAATGACTTACTTTAACTATAATCCCTCTAGCAGCAGCCTTGGATTTACTTCCTTGACTATCGTTGAATCCCTTCAAAGCATTGATTAAGAGAAACATGCATGCGTATTGTACAATTAAAATATCGATGTCAAATACTAATCATAAAGTAAATGTATTATAAAATACAACTGACCTGCTAATAATTCATCTCAAGTAGTTGTCGAGTCTATTGTGTAAGGAACAAAACAAGATGACAACATTGTCCTTAGGACATATAATGACCATTTTTCAATGTGTATGGTATTGGAGAATATTAGTTATTATAGTGCACACATTATTTAAATTGATTTGTTTAGTTTAACTTATCCATTCAAGTAGGCTCCTAGGTAGACATCTCTCTATAAATTTTGCATTCATTTCTTAATATAATCTTCTAATTCAAATTGCAATTGCCCATATCTCTGTATGGATTGTGGCTTGAGGAATCTATACATAGAGGCATTCCCCGCTCGCATACTTGTCTCAATCATATACCTATTGTTGTTAAAATAAAGTAAATTATGTATGAATTTAAAACAATCAGTTAGCTAATATGCAATATTGTAAAGTGACATACAAAATCCACAATTGTATAATAGAGATGTTGAGACATTGACCACCGTGTGCTATTTCAGAAAAATCTTCTTGCTTTATGTACAAGGGGAAGTTATCATTATATACCCTAAACACGGTAGCATCCCACGGCACCTGCAACGACTTGAGGAAAAGCTGCGGAATGGTCAATGCCATCAGGTATAACGGATCAACATCAGGATCTAGCCTATCTATAGGTTTTTTTGGTCCCTCAGCTCCCTGTTTATCCTACACAGTTAGTAAGCATAAGTGAATGATAGTCAACACTTTATTTGCAATAAGTCCTTTTTTAGTAATTCTTAAAAACAACAAAATGAAATACTTGTTCTAAAAAAGGCTTTACAAGATGTGTCGCCCAAGCAAAGATGGTGTTAAGTGTCTGCCCCACTAACTGAACCTCTTAAGTTGGTACAGGAATGTGAGCATCAACATCTTGAACTTCCTCAACACTAACCTTCACTTAATCATTTCCCAAAGGGATATTGTGGACTGTCATCGACCCCTCATAAACTTTTCCAAGGGCAACTAGTCGGGGAGGATTCTCATTGGCATATAACCCACATTTCTCTGAGTCATCCGTGTCTGGGTCCTACCTCTAGGGATTGACACAACTTTCCTTTGTGTTGACACAAGCAGTAGAAGGACTAACGTCAGGCTTAAAAGGCAGTTGCGAGTCCCTGTGATTGCATCTACGATTGCATTTAGAACTGCATTTGGCTGAAGAACAACATTAGTTGTCAAGTCATATTTTTTGTGATTGATTCCTCTAGCTGGTCCCTGATTTTTTGTGTTAGCTGCTCCAAGTGTTAAGGAGCCATGGATGTAGTCATGCAGGAGCTCCTTGAAGTCGGTCCAAAGTATTGTTTGATCGTGACACTGACTCTAGCAGCACGGACACGACCAGGGTGCTCTGGTCGCCCAATGTCAACAATTAGTACATTCCGACATCCATGGACGACAAAGCTTCCCTGTGAGGCCTGCTCATCTAGGGAATCCTATAGTCAACATATGTAACAAATTTGGTTTACTGATCCAAGAATTATTATAAAAAATGACCACTGACAAATGAGAGTCACTTGCAATCCTATCTGCAATTTCCTTTGCTACCTCAGACATCATTTGACCAGATTTTTTTTTGTAGGCCATCTTCCACTTCATGTGTCGTTTAATGGGAGATGGAGGATCAACGATTGTGTCAGTGCTCCTGGATTGGGCTGCTTCCTCCAATCATTTCTTTTTCTTGTCCTCCATCAACTTTTCTTCTAGAAAATCATAACTTGTATGAGACAACACGTGAGGAGCAATATTTTGTTTTTGAATGGCCTGCGCCTTCTTTCAAACATCTTGTAACAATTACACATAAGGCTAACTTAATACGCTTGGCAATAATGTGTAAATATGAAGTTTAAAAAACAATAAAAATCAACTAACCTCCCATGGAGGTCAAATCTGACTTAAACGGCCTCCACCGCTCCCCTATGATCTGAAGTATTTTTTTTCTTTATCCTCAAATCAGATGCTTCAAGAATATGAAATTCAGCCTACAATACAATAAATACATTTTATAGTTAGTCCATTACAATTTAAGAATTTTAATACAACTAATTACGTCAACATTCAACATTTAATTCAAATACCTGAATATCCTCCTAGATCAAATCCTTTTGAGCTGCAGAGACTTGTTTCATCGGTTCGCACACCGATATTGCTATCAAACCACTTACACTTGAAAACATAGACAATGAATTTTACATAATTAAGCTCCCAGATTTCTTCAATGACTCCAAAGTAAGGCATGGAAGCTACACGAGAATTGTCATCATGTACAATAACAAAGTGTTGAGATTCAGCCCAATCTAAGACTAAAAAATCTTCCTTCGAGCAATGCACCAATTTCCTCTTCCAATCCTTATTGTAGGCAACACTTAAACACACAAAAAAAAGAAGAAGACAAGCTAAAAACCCAAAGATGAAATGAAAGCTAAACTAAAAGGAAATTTAACATGACATTAATTAAATGAGATTCAAGGAAAAATAAAGCAAAAGAACAACACCACAGGCCAAGGTGGAACACAAAGGAAGTCCTAGAATGATACTAGATTAGATTGACAAATTAAAAAAAAAAAGACTCAAAGCAAAATAGGCTTGTAATACAACTCAAAATATTGAACAATTTTTAAGCAAATCAAGATACACATTTTTTTTTGTTCTTCTACATGTGTCTTTTGATGTTAATATTTATAACTTTTTCTTTCTCATTTATTTTTCGTTTTTGTTCATTCTTTTTCCACTGATTTTGTCCAAATGTCTATTTTATCTAATTAAAATTTCAGCTCAAAAATCAAAGTATTCAAGCCATAGCGGAGTTAAGAAGACACTGTGATGGAAGCTTGCTTGTGAAGCTTCTATGGAGGAAGGATCTTTGAGCTTCAATTAGGTCCTTCAATGGTGATTTTCCACCATGGAGATGCAGCGGAGACAAAGAAGCAGAGGTGAGAGGAGGTGCCATCCACTAGGGAATAAGCCATGGAAGAAGGAGCTTCGCCACTAAGAATGTGCCTTGGATAAGAAGCTTGGAGAGGATGCTTCAATGAAGGAAAAGAAAGAGAGAGAGAAAGAGAGAGGAAGGAGCATGAAATTGAAGGAGTAAAAGAGGGAGAGAAGTTGAACTTTGAGTTGTGTCTCACAAGACTCTCATTCATCAAAGTTACAACAAGTGTTACACATGCTTCTATTTATAGCCTAGGTAGCTTCCTTAAAAAGCTTCATTGAGAAGCTTCCTTGAAAAGATTCCTTGAGAAGTTTCCTTGAGAAGCTTCTTTGAGAAGCTAGAGCTTAGCTACACACACCCTTCTAATAACTAAGCTCACCTCCTTGAGAAGCTTCCTTGAGAAACTTCTTTGAGAAGCTTCCTTGAGAAGATTCCTAGAGAAACTAGAGCTTAGATACACACACCCCTCTAATAGCTAAGCTCACCTCCTTGAGATGAGAAGCTAGAGCTTAACTACACACAACCCCTATAATAGCTAAACTCACCCCCATGCCACAATACATGAAAATACAAAAAAGTCCATACTACAAAGACTACTCCAAAATGCCCTGAAATACAAGGCTAAAACCCTATACTACTAGAATGGCCAAAATACAAGGCCCAAAAGAAGGAAAAACCTTCTCTAATATTTACAAAGAAGAGTGGACCCAACCTTGGCCCATGGGCTCAGATATCTACCTTGAGGTTCATGAGAACCCCGGGGCCTTCTTTAGCAGCTCTAGCCCAATCCTCTTGGAGTCTTCTATCCAATACCCTTGAGGGGTAGGATTGCATCATCCCCTCCACCTTGGAAAAGATTTGACCTCAAATCCCGAGGTTCTTCATACTCTGGGCTCCTTCCCTCAACACCTGTAAAAAGAATAAAAACATATGTATTAGTGGTGTTGGGTATGTTAGAGTAGGGTACGGTCTGAAAACCCCTTTCATGGATATTTTCCCGTGAGGGAACATGGTTCCTCACCAACTCAATGAGTGGTGCTAAAAGTATAGAAAAATATGGGACAAACCTTTTGTAAAAGTTTGTTAAGTCATGACAACCCCAGATTTCCATTATACTTGGTGGAGTGGGCCAATCAAGAATGACCTTTATTCTCTTAGGGTCCGTGGGAACCCCTTGATCACTATTTAAAAAATTAAGGAAAGTAATGCAATAAAACATACCTTTTTCTGTATTTTCATGCTGATTATTCCTACAAAAAAATACGATAAACCTAAGGTGTCCCATATGAGCACCTAGGTTTGTATTAAAACCAAAAATAAGAACAAACCTACCTAATGAGTCCCTATGTACATGAATCATGAAGATGTAGGGTGCATGACTAATTTTACAAAATAGGGTTGCAACACTCAACACATTCATCATATCACTTATTTTAGGGATTTGGTGCCTAATAATACCTATTTTGGGAACCAACAAAGCACAAGGATTTAAGCTCTTACAGACCAAACCCTCATCCAACAACTCCTTTACTTGAGGAATAACATTAAGCCCAAGAGGTGTGGCAGTGCTAACAAGTGTCTTTTTACAAAGGAGAAGATGTGGAGGTTCTCTAAGAGGGGAAGTTTCTTTAATATTTGTCTTTATTTCAAAATGACTTTCCTTCTTAGCTAACTTCTTGGAGGAGACACTTTCCTCCTTACACTCCTCCTTAACCATTAAAGGTTGTCCTTTTTCTTGGGGGTAGATTTCTTCACTAGATTCTTCCCCTTTTGCTTCTTCACTTTCACTAGAGGAAGGTGAAGTATTAGCCTCATCTTGGCTACTATAAATGTATTGGACCCTCATAATCATGGTTTTCTTGGTGGGGCATTGAGAAGTAATGTGCCCTCTTCCAAGACATTTAAAGCACTTTATGGAGCTTGTCTTCTCTTGCATACTAGCCTTAAGGGGTTGCTTTTCTATTGTCTTCCCCTTATCATCTTTGGGCTGAGAAGGTGTCACCCCTATGATGCCTTGACCTTGGTCTTTCTTTGGATAAGAGTGAGAGCCATAAGATTTTGAAGTAGACTTCCTTTTAAGTTGTTGCTCTACCCTTATTTCCCAATCTAAGTTAGTCTCTATATTGTCCTTCCCATGGAAGTATGAGAGGTTAATGTTAGCCTCTTGACGCTTTCTTTCCTTTTCTCTCCAATGGGAGTGAGGTCTAAGATGTGCCCCATGCCTTCCTTCACAATAGTCATGAAGTTCTTCACTTAGGCTCTTGCAAGAGTTATGACTACTATAGGAGGCATGTTTTTCTTTTCTTAACTCTTTTAGTATTTTCTTTCGTTCTTCTTCCCTTATTTTTTCTTTTTCATCTTAACTTATTTCTTCCACTTTTTTTTTTCCTTTTTCTTTTCTCTTTTTTTTTTCTTTCCATAACTTAAGGGATCTCAACTCATCTAATATCATATACAAGGGGTCCTTAGGAGTAGAACCCTCACCATTAACACTAGATGAAGAATGAAGACTCATGTTGGTTTCTAAGTTGTGGTTTTTTCTTGTTGGGGGTTTCAAAACAAAACGTAAAAGAAGCTATGGTTGAAACTAGCCAAAATAAACACTAAAAGAGGTGTGAAAGATAAGGTAAAAACTAATTGGTAAAAGGCAAGCTATCTAGGCGGTTTGACAATGGAAGATAAAGAAAATAAGCTATGAAAGTAAGCAAGAAATGTAAACTAGGCAAATCCTTAGAGTGTTTGGATGACCACATTTAAGGTTCCCAACAAAACACTCACAATCCTAAGGGAAAATTGCATACAATTATTACACACAAATGGAAGTAGGGTGACCTATTGGAGGCTCCCAACTTACTTCCAATGAAAGACCTTTTTGTTACAAAATTTGAAAGCAATGAAAGTAAGTAAATTGTCAATTACAAAATTACAAAAAGGTCCTCAATTTTGGTGGTTTTTCTCTCTTTGGTGATTCACTCAATTTGGAGTGCTTCTTAGTCCAATAGCTCTTAAGGTGGTTGGCCCCTTGCTTCTTCACTCAAATTCTTCAAGGGATGACACCAATCCTCTTCTCCAATTCCCTAAATGGCAACTCACAAACAAGGAAACAAAGAGATAAGCAATAACCAAAGACCAAAAAAAATTAAATGAAAGCTAAACAAATGGAGTTTTAACAAGACAATTTTTTAAGGATTATTCAACAATTAAAGCAATGAAAAGGACATAGAAGCAAGCTAGGACTCAAAGAGAAACTTAGAATGGCTCTAGAGTAGAGTAAAAAAACTATAAAAAAAAAGACTCAATAAACCTCTAGCTTTGGTACTTGTTTTCACACTAACTTTCAATTGAAATTTCGGAACTAAGATTGGTATAAAATAGGCACTAATTATAGAATAAATTTTGAGCCAAAACAACAAGTACACTTCCCTTTCACCTTTTTTTTCCTGGATACTGATTTTTCTGCCAACTTGTGTGATTTATCATAAATTTTCCTTTTATCCAAATCACTTGGTTTTTTTTCCAGATGTCTAGAAAATTCAGTAAAAATTTCAGCTCAAAATTCGCAGTGACCAATTCCCAGTAATTTTTACAAGTTTGTATTTTCAAGCTGCCAGCACCAGTGATTTCGAACTTCCAATTTTTTTAAGCATGGTATATTGATTGCCTTGGGCTTACTTTCAACCTTCCTATGTATTTTGAACTCACTAGGCTTGTTTACCATAGTTTTAGGAGTTCAATATTCACTTAGGATCAAAATTTCAGCCAACAATTCAATCATAAGGAAACCTAAAAGTTCAAGAAAAGGTTCACAATCAAAGACTCTCTAAGAATTTTGCATGAACGTGTTAAGGACTAATTAACATGCAAGATTTGACTCAAATCAACTAATAGGCTAAAAGAATTTCATACACTCATGAACAAATGAGTTAGACAAAGAAACAAGAAAAATAAAATTTAGCACAACATAAGAAATCTTATGTGACAAGTTTCATGACTAGACATGACTTCTATGACAAAACTACAATAGGTGAACAAGTCACTCTAGATTTTTGAGGTTTTCTTCTACTTTAATATTTTTGTAAGAATTTTATGATTTAGGTTTCAGCCACAAAAAATAGCAAGACAAAACTCAAAGGAACCTAAACTCAACACAATTCATGGTTCAAGAACAAGAACAACAAATTTGAACCATAGAAAATCAAATCTAGCTTCTATAGCTAGTTTAATTGGTGAAAATTCTAAAGAATCATGTTAATAACATTTAGCACAAGACATGTGAGGAGATACATGGAGAAAAATGAAGAAACAACAATGGAGGAGAAGGTAAAGCTGAAAATTAATGGAGGTTTAAGAAGCACCTACTTGAAGCTCTTGTGCTTTAATACCACTTGACAGAAGCTTGCTTGTGAAGCTTCTATGGAGGATGAATCTTTGAGCTTCAATTAGGTCCTTCAATGGTGATTTTCCACCATGTAGATGCAGCGAAAAACAAAGGAGAAGAGGTGAGAGGAGGCGCCATCCACTAGGGAATAAGCCATCGAAGAAGGAGCTTCGCCACCAAGAATGTACCTTGGATAAGAAGCTTGGAGAGGATGCTTCAATGGAGGAAAAGAAAGAGAGAGAGAAAGAGAGAGGGGAGAGCATGAAATTGAAGGAGTAAAAGAGGGAAAGAAGTTGAACTTTGAGTTGTGTCTCACAAGACTCTTATTCATCAAAGTTACAACAAGTGTTACACATGCTTCTATTTATAGCCTAGGTAGCTTCCTTGAGAAGCTTCTTTGAGAAGCTTCCTTGAGAAGCTTCTTTGAGAAGCTTCCTTGAGAAGCTAAAGCTTAGCTACACACACCCTTCAAATAACTAAGCTCACCTCCTTGAGACACTTCTTTGAGAAACTTCCTTGAGAAGATTCCTAGAGAAACTAGAGCTTAGCTACACACACCCCTCTAATAGCTAAGCTCACCTCATTGAGATGAGAAGCTAGAGCTTAACTACACACAACCCCTATAATAGCTAAACTCACCCCCATGCCAAAGTACATGAAAATACAAAAAAATCCCTACTACAAAGACTACTCAAAATTCCCTGAAATACAAGGCTAAAATCCTATACTACTAAAATGGCCAAAATACAAGGCCCAAAATAAGGAAAAACCTATTCTAATATTTACAAACAAGAGTGGACCCAACCTTGGCCCATTGGCTCAAAAATCTACCCTGAGTTTCATGAGAACCCCGGGGCCTTCTTTAGCAGCTCTAGCCCAATCCTCTTGGAGTCTTCTATCCAATATCCTTGGAGTAGGATTGCATCACAGTGTGCCAAAACTGATAACAACCAGAATTTCAACCTAGAAATCAATAATAGTGTTTATGTTGCTTAAGGCTTGGATAGTTACAATTTGTGTTTTCTTATGCTCAATTGTCTTGGATAACACAATTCAAGAGAGCTTAAGACTTATTTTGATTCACAAATTCAGCCACAACTCAATTTCTTCATAGGCATCATATAAGATACTTGGAAAACAAAAAAAAAGTTGAACAAGACTACTTCTAGGAATTGATTTAGAACATGTTATGAACTAAATAACATTCATGAATTAGACTCAAAATTCAAATGATAGGCTAAGAATTGCAAGAATACATGAACAAATATATTAAGAATTCAATCAACAAAATCAAAATTCAACACAAACTCAAAACATAATGTGACAATTATTATGACTAAACATGACTCTAAGACAACATGAATGAAGTGATTTACACATTTTTGTGTTTTCCTTTATAATCAATATTTTGCAAGAAAATTGAGATCTAAAGGTTCAACACAAGAAGATTATGACTGAAAAGATGATAGAACCTAAAATCAACAGAAAAACATTATTGAAGAGTAGATCTATAAAATTTGAACCATAGAAATGCAAGAACAAGTGTAGATCTAAGATTTAATCGGTTTATTTTTTTAATCTAATCTAAGCATCACCAAACCACAAGACAATGGAGGAGATACATGAAGAAGAAGATGAAGAACAAGTGAATTGACTGAACAAAAGATAGAGGAAGCAAAAGAACATCACCTAGATCAAGATGCTCTTATTCCACATGATGTAGCTCCATGTAGAGCTTGTAGGCCTTGGATCTTCTTCATCAATGGAGTCCTTTGCTTCTTGAAGATCAATGGCAGTGGAATGGAGAAGGAGGAAAAGTGATTGGAGATGCCACTTCAAGGAGAAGATGAGTAAAGAACAAGCTCACCATCATAGGAGACCATTGATAAGAGCTTGAAGGTAGGAAAAGATGAGTGGAGGGAGAGGGAGAGAGGGGGGCACGAAATTTATGCCTCAAATGAGGTCTAAACTTTGAAGTCAAATTTATCAAATAATAAAAGTTGAAAAAATGAACAGACAAGGCCTCTATTGATAGTGTAAGTGTCACACAAAATTGGATGGAAATTTGAATTTCTATTCAAATTTCACTTGAATTTGTAGAGCCAAATTTGGAGCCAAAATTTCACTAATTATGATTAGTGAACTTCAGCTATGGTTCAGCCCACTAATCCAAGATCAAGTCCAAGATTCTCCACTAAGTGTGCTTAGGTGTCATGAGACATGTAAAATATGAAGGACATGCACAAAGTGTGACTATATGATGTGGCAATGGGGTGTAGCAAGCAAATGCTCAGCTCCCCCTTAGGCTGGTCCGAAAATTAATTGGATTGGAGTTCTCCTAATTCAATTAAATTTCTCTCCCGACACACACATCAAATAGTGCACTTAATGCATATGAAATTACAAAACTACCTCTAATACAAAAATTGGTCTAGGTGCCCTAAAATACAGGGGCTGAAAAATCCTACATTACTAGGGTACCCTTCCTACACTATGGAGCTCTAAATATAAGGCCCAAAAATAATGAAACCTTAATCTAATATGTACAAAGATAAGTGAGCTCATACTTAGCGCATGAGCCCAAAATCTACCTAATGGTTCACGAGAACCCTAGGGCCTTCTCCTGCATCTCTGACCCAATCTTCTTTGAGTCTTCTATCATATGCCCTTGAGGGGTAGGATTGCATCACTAAACATTTTTCCCCTCATGCCAAAGGCAATCACTTACTTTTTATGGCAAAGCACTCCCAACCTATATTTACTTTTTATGGCAAAACCACTCCCAACCTAAATTATGAAATACCTTTTGTCTATTTTATTTTCATTTTCTTTAGCCTGAAAGCCTAAAATAAAATTAACGGGAAGTAAAGTTCATAAGGAGCTTGTCACTACTAACCTCTAGGAAATTAAGGACTATCAAAGCAAAATAACTAAGAGACTAGATTAGATTGCATTTATTGAATATAAAGTACAATCTTATGTAATTTTGGAAGTTTGGTGAGTCAATCTGCAACGGAATCAACATTAAAAAAAAACCCTCTATACATAATCTTAGAATAATAAAATAATGATAGATCTTGCTCTTCCAAAACAGCCTAAGACAACAGCATTAAACGCGAATTCCAAAATAAAGCAGAGATCCTACGGTAATGAAAGAAGAAGCACGAAATCAAACTAAATAGGATTACGTCGAACTAAGATCTTGCAAAGAAGGAAACTCAAATACAAAATTAAGGCTTCACCGACACAACATAAGAGCGCATAAAGCACACAATTCGGACTTGAGGAAGCAAAGACAAACCTAAATCGAGTCCATAAAGAGCATTCAGGTGAAACTCGATTTGATCTACAGCTATGGCGATGGATTTGAAGTGGCTCAATATAGAGAAAAAGGGATTCCAATTCAGATATAAGTTTGTTCCTTTGTCCTTCCTATCAATGGAAATGGAAATTGGAGTTTAAATTCGCAGAGAGAGAGAGAGAGGAGAGACAAAGGACTACATTTTTGCTTTTGTTTGCGGTAGTGACGCGTCTCAATTAAATAATTTTAATAAGTTGAATTCTCACATTTGGAACCTAGAAAGATAACTTTCGATAGAATCTTATTACTCAGTACTAATTTATTATTTCTTTTTTACTTGATTATATTTTGTATTTTAAAACAATTAAATAATTTTCTAATTAATAAACAGCACCAAACACACATGAAGGATATGAAATATATTTGTCTTCAATAAAAAGATAAAGGAAACTAGTATTATTTTTTCCTTTCATTGTTGTTCTTGTGATATTTTTGGAAATAATTATTTTAATACGTTAAAACAATTATTTTAAAATAATTATTTTAGTATGTATTTGTTTTATGGGATTTTACCTACACTATGTATTTGTAGGTAGAAACTTTTTAAAGTTTGTCCACACCAATGGATTATAGGTACATGTTTTATAGAATATTACCAACAACAAGTAATCGTAGGTATACATTTTTTGAAATTTTACCAACACTGAGCATTTGTAAGTAGAAATTATTTTGAGTTTTACCTACACCAAATAAGAGTAGGTACAAATCTTTGAAGTTTACCTATGACAAACAATTGTAAGTATAATTATTTTTTGACTTTTACCTACAATAGTTTGTCTATAGGCAAAAGCCTCCATAGGAATATGTCATTTTTCTTGTAGTGAATCAAATATCTTTGTCCTAGGATCACCACGTGAAATATTTGTTACAGGAATGTTTCGGCTAAAAGGTGAAGGTGACTTGCCTAAATTCATTTGCTAATCACTAAAATGTTCACCTTTGACCCAAAATACCAATTACATGATCATGACACTTATCACCTTCTTTGCTGAAAATGTTGCTCAAATTTTGAAAAGGTTGACATGAACCGTTATGTACCATTTTTTTCTAAAAGCAGGCAAACAATCCATGACATCAAAATGTCAATGAGATTTTACAACATTAAAAGAAAACTCCTAACTTGATTCAATTCACACATTTTCTCAAACATCAAATACAAAACATGCAATTCGGGAAAAAAAGGATTTTGTGGGTTTATTTAGCATAAGATACAAACAACTGATCAATAAAAAGAAGCACAAGAATTAGAATTGAGTAATAGTAATATTGTATATCTTGTGATAAAGAGCCTTCCAAGCTTATCACCATTTGAACCTTTCGCATCAACTAATTTGTCACTGAGAGGTGACAGAGACTTGAATAATCCAAGTAATTGAGCAAGTGTGTCGTAATCTCCAGAACCAGTTCCTCCATCATGGACGATCCCATTCATCAACACCACCAGCGCTGGAGTGGGACTGGGCCCAAGCATTTTAGTGCGGCCGCCGTTGAGTTAGGGCACGACGGCGGCACCAGAATTGGAGGTGCAATCGCAGTGGTGAAGGGAGAAAAAGGATCTTAGGAAAGAGAAAAGTGTGAAAAGGAAACAAAGCTTAGGGTTTCGAGAGAGAGAAAGAGGGTACTGAGAAGTGAGCTTGCGAGGGTCTTATGTAAAAACCTGAACATCGGTTTGTTGTTTGAGCATTCACAACATCGATTTTTAAAAAACCAATGTTAAAATCATTTTGTTAACATCAATTTTTCTAAAACTGATGTTAACAATGACATTTTATTTACAAAAATGTCGTCGTGCTTTTGTTAACATCAATTTTCATAAAATCAATGTTAAAAGCTTTTTTTTAATAGTGTAATGATTTAGACAGAAATCACTACTACAAATAATGGCTTTAATATCGCTAAGTTAACATCGGTTTTACGTAAAATTGATGTTAACAAAAATGTGGTGGCAATCTCATAAATAACGCGAGTTTGTTAACATCAGTTTTTTGTAAGACCGATGTTAACACGAGTTTGTAACCGATGTTAACACGAGTTCGTTAACATCAGTTTTTAAAAAAACCGATGTTAACAAACTTTTATAACATTGGTTTTACCAAAAATCGATGTTACTGAAGAACGTAGAGAAAACTCAACATCGGTTTTTGAAAAATCGATGTTGAGGTTACTTTGTTAAGATCATTTTTAAAAAAAAATGATGTTGTAAGATCTTTCAATCATATTCTGGCACCAAAAACCCTGATGTTCAATAACTTTGAAACCTCTCACTCTCATCACTCTCACTTGAACGCTTTGGCACTCTGATTTGCAACCTCTTGTGGCACTGTAACTCCGTGACCGGCGGCACTAGAACCTCTTGCGGCGGCACTAGAATCGCATGAAGACAGTATAAAATGGAGGCTTCAATCCCTTCTTCTCTCTGACGTTTGGGAACCCTATCAGAGCAATCAGAGAAAAAAATTGAGGAATCTCAAGAACTTGCTAGAGATGCCGTTATCACTATCGGAAGACACGTGGGCCCGCTTAGAGGTAAGGGATAAGTTTGTCGCAATTGGGGTTAGAATGAACATTTGTAGGGATCCTTGAGGATTAAATTGGGGTTTATTTTGGGATGTTTATTGAATTACAATTTTTCATTTAAGATTATAAATACAATATTGTTGTGTTCTACATACCAATTGATGTTATGATGAGAATTGATTGATAAACTTGAGTGCTCTTGATGTTTTTGTGTTTTGACCCATGATTTTGATTAATTTATTTTGATATAACTGTGAGAAACTATTTGAGGGGTTTTACTCCCCATGTTGTGATAAATCTTTTGTATAAATTGTTATGTTGAGATTATGAAATGATGATTCAAATTGTGAGTATGTGATAAATTGAACATGTGATGAATGATGAAATACATGTGTATTGAGATGAGATATGTGTATTGAGTTGTGAACTATGAACTGTGCAATCACACAATTGTAAGACCCTTTAAGGGCCACGAGTATTGTGATGGGATCCACTGTGGGAACCCGACGAGTTAAAATGATTTTGAAAACAATTGAGTAATCGTGTGTATTGCATAGTTCATAGGTAAAGTGTATATGATTCATGAGGTGTGATAACGTGTTAAACTGAGATTATACCATTGTGATTGAGATCAAGTGTATGTGATAAATTGAGTATGTATGTGATTGAGATATATATGTGCATTGAGATGTTGTGTGTATCGAGTTGTGAACTATGAATTGTACAATCGCACGACTATAAGACGCTTTAAGGGCGACGAGTTAAGGCTAAGTCCCTTTAAGGGCAACGAGTTAATGCTAAGACCTTTAAGGACGATGAGTTAATGCTAAGACCCTTTAAGGGTGACGAGATAAATTATTTGAGAACAATTGATGAGTCGTGTGTTTTGTACAGTTCATAGATAGAGTCTATGTGCTAAAATATTTTCTAGGTTGGACCTGAATCAGGAGGGAGAGGCCCTGACGGACTCTTCAGAGTGTAGGCTTTAGGGGTCACCCGATTTGAGTGCTCCTTTATGCCTATGTTGATCCTATATGGTTGGAGCATTCTCGCAAAATATCGTGACCCTGACTGGTCTCCCTATGATCTTACCTAGTGAGAGTGACCTAACTTGCTAGTGTGTGCTTTGTCTTGTCATGCACTCCTAGGCGTTTGACGTGGTTTTTCACTAACATGGTACCACATTGCATATAGGATTGAGTCTTAGTGTATATGTTGCATAATGCTTGTGTATTGATTGATATTGATTGACTTGATGACATTGTGTTTTGTTCCTTGAGTACATGAATGTTGTGAAAATGAATGAAATGTGTTGTGTGATGATGTGATGTTGGATGACAAAGTGGTGAAATGATGTGAGCTATGCTTAAGTAAGTTTTATTTTGTTTTTATGATATTTATACCTACATGTTGTATTGTTACTCTTCATTAGTTAGGAATGTGATAACTCACTCCTAGTGTGCTATTTGTGTTTGGATCCTGTGATGATCTCGAACCTTGTGTTCATGGGAACAGATGAATAGGTGGATGACTATGAAGAACCTCATGCTAGAGGACACAGGAACACAATGCTCTGATAGGATGTGACATTAGGGTATAGGTTCTATATTAATTGTATGAAGTTTTGGACGACCTTGTTTTGAGCCAAAGTGAATTTATTATTTATTTAGACAAGTTTTATTATGATGTTAGAAAGGTGAATGTGAGCCTTTTACCCTTTTGAAAGGCTTGCATTTAAAAAATGTTTTAAATAATTTTAATTAATATTTCAATTTTTATTCCTTTTATTATTAATACATATATGTATGGGTCATAGGGTGTCACATTTAGTTAAAATCAATGTTAAAATCGTTTTGTTAACGTCAGTTTTTCTAAAACTGATGTTAACAATGACAGTTTATTTACAAAAATGTCGTTGTGCTTTTGTTAACATCAATTTTCATAAAATCGATGTTAAAAGATTTTTTTTAATAGTGTAATGATTTAGACAAAAGTCACTACTACAAATAATGGCTTTAACATCGCTAAGTTAACATCGGTTTTACATAAAATCGATGTTAACAAAAACGCGGTGGTAAGCTCATAAATAACACGAGTTTGTTAACATCAGTTTTTTGTAAGATCGATGTTAACACGAGTTTGTAACCGATGTTAACACGAGTTCGTTAACATTGGTTTTTAAAAAACTAATGTTAACAAACTTTTATAACATTGGTTTTACCAAAAATCCATGTTACTGAAGAACGTAGAGAAAACTCAACATCAGTTTTTGAAAAATTGATGTTGAGGTTACTTTGTTAAGATCGATTTTTTTTAAAAAAAACCGATGTTGTAAGATCTTTCAATCATATTCTGGCACCAAAAACCTTGATGTTCAATAACTTTGAAACCTTTCACTCTCATCACTCTCACTTGAACGCTTTGGCACTCTGATTTGCAACCTCTCGTGGCACTGTAACTCCGTGACTGGCGGCATTGGAACCTCTTGTGGCACTATAACATCATTGTAGCCCTGAATCATGACATGCTGCAACCTCACTATGACTTTCACGGTTCTGTAGCTATCGGTCATGAAAGGTTAGCTTCTTCTCCTTTCTTCGTATTAGTCTGACATGGCGCAATATAAAAGAAGTGAAGGCAGGTAAGTCTTTTATGTGTGTGTGTGTGTATGTATTGTTTACAACCCATTTGATGAAATGTGCATATGTATGTGTGGATGACAATCTGTATGTGTAACTGGTTTATGAAGCAATTGATTTTGCATATTGATTCATGGACCACAAACTTGTTAATGGTTAGGATTGAATGTTGTTGGTTTATGAAGCCTTTGAGGAAACACAAAGACTTCTTTTGTTATTAATTAAGCTCCCTAGGTAGCTGTGACTATGAGTATCTATATGTATATATGTTTGATGCATTTTCTTTCTACTTATGGTGCATTTTCTGAAACTGGATGCAGGTGCCATTCCTTAGGCATTAGTTGAAATTGGATGCATTTTCAAGTTATGGTGTATCTATATGTATATATGTTTATGGGAATGATGATTGACCTGTTTCTTGGATTGTTGCTCTGTTTTTGGATTATGCTGACTACATCGGGAAACTTTATATCCATACACCCTTACTCTTAGTAGAAGAAGTAAGTAAGTTAATGATAGGATGTTGTAACTTGTAACTATAATGAGATGAATATGAACTGAGGAAAAATTGTTTGAGAATTAGCATGTGTTAGACAAGTGGCCTCAGATATCTTAAGAAGGGGGGTTGAATTAAGATATTCCAAAATTACTTCCCCAATTAAAAATCTATTTCACTTTTTATTCAAGTTATGAATTCCCTTAATGACAATCTTCTTAAATATTGATTCAAATAAAACAATTTGAATATGAATATAAAGCAATAATAAATAAGGAGATTAATGGAAGAGAAAGTGCAAACTCAGATTTATACTGGTTCGGCCACACCCTTGTGCCTACGTCCAGTCCCCAAGCAACCCGCTTGAGAGTTCCACTATCTTGTAAATTCCTTTTACAAGTTCTAAACACACAAGGACAATCCTTCCCTTGTGTTTAGAATTCCTTTACGACAAGAGACCCACAGTCTCTTAATCCCTTAGAGAATGAATAGAAGAAGAAGAATGAATCTCTCTAGAAAGAGATAGATTTTACAGATTGAGCGCTCAAATAATTCCTTAATGAATTGCAATTGAATTGGCCAAGGAATTTTAAGAGGATAAAATGATTTTTCTCTTTGAGAGGATAAACACTTGTTGTTCTAAAAATCTCTGAGCAAATTCGTGTTTAAGTCACATATATATAGACCATTGGTGGTCATGAATAAAGCCTTTGAAAAGTTGTGACTCTTAGAATTATTTTTCTGAAAATCCTGTCTGGTAATCGATTACCAAAATTGTGTAATCGATTACACAGTCTAAAATTTCGAATTCAAATTTTAGTAGCTGTTATAAAATATATTTGGCCACTGGTAATCGATTACATCCTCTGGTAATCGATTACCAGAGAATAAACTCTTTGAAAAACACTTTTTAATTTAAATCACTTGGCCAAACCTTTGCTAATTCAATTAGGAATTCCCTTCCTAATATACTAGTGATCATCTTCATGTTGTGATTTGTAATCTTGAAGTATTGTCTTGAATTTAATCTTGAAAAGCCCATTTGCATCAATTGCAACACATCATCATGATCATCATCAAAACATCAAAGGCAATTGCATCTACAGCATGTCTTCATTCTATGTGGTGTACTTGTTTGGTGTAGAGGTGGTGAATGGTATTGTATATCATTTTGATTGGTTGAATCCCTGTAAATTATCTCCTAGCTGCACCAGCATCTGCAATTGCTAAAGGTTTGCCTTTTTCTTATTCTTTAATTACATATGCCAAAAAATAAGAAAGAAAGTTGAAAATTTTAATCATATAATCATCATAGTGAGTTGAACAAACTTGGTTTCTTCTAATTTCAATTTGATTTGTCCTAGTTTTTCTATAGTACAGGTTTGATTTTGATTTTCATTATGATTTTTTTCCTTTTCTATGTGTAACACCCTCTACCCCGACATACATATAATTAAGAAAAAGATATAAAAATTTGGAATTTAATTAAATCAATTTTATTTAATAAAATTGCAAGTCAATCCACATGGGTAAAAGGTTCACATTCACGTTAATCACCAAACAAAACTCCAAAGAATGAACTAAAGACTTAACATGTGAAACAAAATGATAAAACTATATGTCTAGAACTTCATGCAATTAATACAGAACCCCATGTTCCAATATCACATCCGATCAGAGCATTGTGTTCCAACATCCTCTAGCATGAGGTTCTCCATAGCCATCCACCTAACCATCTTCTCCCACGAACATAAAGTTCGAGATCATCACAATCACAAGATCCAAACACAAACAACACATAGGGAATGAGTTATCACATTCCTAACTAATAGAAAGAAACGAAACCACATAGATATACATATCATATAAATGAAATACAACTTACTTTAACATAGCTCACGCCATTCCACCACTTATCGTGTAACATCACATCTCAACACTATATGTCTCACATTTTCACATGATTCACGTACTCTAGGATCAAAACACAATATCACTCAACCAATCAATATACAAGTGTTATGCAACAAAGATACTAAGACTCAATCCTATATGCAATGTGATACTATGTTAGTGAAAAACCTCATCAAGCGCCTAGGATGATGCAATCCTACCCTCCAAGGGCATTGGATAGAAGACTCCACGAAGATTGGGCCAAAGATGCAAGAGAAGGCCCTAGGGTTCTCATGAGCCTTAGGGTAGATTTCGGGCCCATGAGCTAAGTATGAGCCCACTTATCTTTGTACATATTAGACTAGGATGTCATTATATTTGATCCTTGTATTTAGGGCTCCATATTGTAGGTAGGGTACCCTAGAAATATATGAATTTTCAGCCCTTGTATTTTAGGGCACCTAGACTAGTTTTTGTATTAGGGGTAGTTTTGTAATTTCACATGCACTAAGTGAATATTTGATGTGTGTGATTGGAAATAAATTTAATTGAATTGGTAGAAGCCCAATCCAATTAAATTTTAGAGGGGGAGGTGAGCATTTTCTTACTACACCCCATTGCCACATCATATAGTCACACTTTGTGCATGTCCTTCATGCTTTACATGCCTCATGACACCTAAGCATACTTAGTGGAGAATCTTGGAATTGATCTTGGATTAGTAGGCTGAACCATAACTAAAATTAGCTAATCATAATTAGTAAAATTTTGGCTCCAAAGTTTGGCTCCACAAATTCAATTTCAAATTCAAGTGAAATTTGAATTGAAATTCAAATTTTCCTCCAATTTTGTGTGACACTTAGGCTATAAATAGAGGTCATGTGTGTGCATTTTTTTCAACTTTGATCATTTGAATATTAACTTCAGATTTCAGAGCTCTTTTAGAGCGCAAAATTTTGTGCTCTTCTCTCCCTCTCCCTTCATTCATCTCCTTCTTCCTCCAAGCTCTTATCCGTGGCCTCCTATGGTGGTGAGCTTCTTCTAGACTCATCTTCTCCATGAAGTGGCGTCTCCTCTCTCTCTTCCTTCTCCATTCCACTGCCATTTATCTTCCAAGAAGCAAAGGAATCCATTGATGAAGAAGATCCTAGACCTACAAGCTCCAATGGAGCTTACATCATAGGAGTACATGACAAGACAGACCACACACTGGTAAGTCAGATCACTCTCACTAGCTAAAATCATAGGGAGACCAATTTAAATCATACTCAACTTGTCACTTACATATAGTTCATCACACTTCCATAATCTCAAGACAACACGTTATCATGCCTCATACATTATATACATGTCACACAATAATAATATTAATATGTTATGTTCATCTGATTAAACCCCTCAAGTAATTTCACATAATCATATCAAAATCAAAGGAATCAAAACCATAGGTCAAAAACATGAAAACACCAAGAGCACTCAATTTTATCAATCAATTCACATCATGGCATCAATTGGCCTGTCAAACACAACAATCTCATAAATATAATCATAAAGGAATAATCAAAATACAATAAAGATCTCAAAAAAAATCCTAATTTGATCCTCTAAGGATCCCTACACATGTTCATTCCAACCCCAATTGCGATAAACTCATCCTTTACCTCTAATCGGGCTCACTTATGTAGTCCAATAGTGATAGTGGTGTCTCTAGAGGTTCCCTAAGATTCCTCAAGCTTTTCCTTTGGTTTCTCTACTAGGGTTTCCAAGCGTTAGAGAGAAGGAGAAGGGATTGGAGCCTCCATTTTTTTGTCTCTGTGCGAGGGACATTTCTCTCACCGAACATGTTATTCCAAAAATCCTGACGGTGGGAATATGTGGAACTAAGTTCCAAACCTAGTGTACAAGTTTTACAATGATCCAACGGTTAACGAGTCCACAGTCGTAGTTTTATTTGGATAGGTATGGGTGTATGCGGGAAAAAGAAAGTTGTGTGCGAGGGACATTTCTCTTATCACAGACATTAATCACAAATTCCAATGGTGGCGATATGCAAAATTGAGTTCCAAACCTAGAGTTTAAATTTCATAGCGATCCAACGGTTAATGAGTCCGAGAGTATAGTTTTACTGGGACAGGTTTGAATGTATGCGGGAAAAAGAGTGTTTTAGGAGAGAGGGAAGGGAAAATGAATTTGAGAGGAAGAAATAGTATAGAGACGTATCGTAAATGTAAAAAATGACCTAATATGTCTCTATTTATAGTTAGGGTACTCTCACCCTATTATTTAGGCTATTTTTCTTTATTTTATTATTTTATAAAAAAGAACTTTATTTTACTCCCTATCAAATAAATAAATAAAACATCATTTTTATTTTCTAAGAACATATATTTATTTTATTTATCTTAAATCCATTATTTCAATTAATAAAACTATTTCTCCCTATTTATTTAATTACAAAAATCTCATTTTTTTCTAAAGCTCTATTTATTTTTAAATAAAACCCTTTTTAATTTATTTTAAAATATAAGATGTTACAATATGGTTATGATATATTGAGATCAGTCCATATGGATAATAATATGGATTTGCGGTTTAGCTATTCATTTTCTTTTTATTTGTGTTAAATGCATTTAGAAATGGATAAATGAACTGAAATTAAACATTAAAAAGAGATAAGACGGAGTAGACAAGTGTTGCTCACCTAAGGTTCCACTTGAGAAAAATGAAAAATGTTTCTCGCATAATTAGCTTATGCATAAGTTAAAATCAAATTTTAGAAGAGTTAATCAAAGAGAATTTGTACATATTAGCTTATGGATAAGCTAATTTTAACTTGCAAAAAAATTATTTTAGTTTCTTTTATTTTTTGTTTTAGAAGTGGGTGTATTTTTTTTAATCTTGTAACTAACATTATTTAGTGGGATAAAATTTTGATTGGTTGTTGGTCAGTGGTCATGAAGTTGTTGCTTATGAGTTGTTAGTTAAATGTCTAATCTTCAATGTAATTTGTGGACACTTTTTCATTTTGTTGTTTGCATCGTGATCACGACATTCATTGTTGGATATTATATTGATCATCATCACAGGTACATTTGTTTCTCATAAAGTTTTGATGTTGTTGTTTGTTAACAATGCGTTTATTACTTCTTGACTGTGATTAATGAGTATTGATTTATATACAAGTTGTGTTCATGATGAGTGAACCTTAGATTTCCGTTTGAGATTGAATACAATGATTCTTGCGAATAGTTTGCATTAATCATTGTATTGAATCTTGAATTGTCTGTTTGGACAGTTTGGGAAGAGTCATATTTTTATAGTACATTCATGGTAAAGTTTAAGTTTATTTTCTTAAATTTGATGAAATTTCAGTACAATGCATTTTTCTTTATTCTCTGAGTGCATACTAGATTGTCGTGGAATTAATCTCACCGCTTTCATGTCATGTACATGGAGACCAATGCGAAATGTTGCCGAAATTTCATCAAATTTAAGGAAAGAGACTTAACCTTGACGTATGAATTTACTATAAAAATATGTCTTCCTAAATGGGATAAGGGTATAAGGCCACACCTTTTATGAAAAGTGAGATTTTCATGCATCAAAAAACTTTGTGAGTGTCGCAGATTTAATAATTAGATGGATCGAAGTTGGATGAAGGCAATTCACATTCAGTGGGTAAGATATTATTTGAAAATTAAAAATCAAACACTAGGAGTTTAAGTAATTTTAGAATTGTAGAGTAGTTATTATGTTAATTTAGATTAGGTTACAAATAATTTTATGTATTGACTTTCATTTTTGTTATAATTCATTGTAAATATTCAATTATATATTATGGAAAAAATTTAAATTGCTTCCTAAAAATTGTCTAGTCTAGTTTTGTTTTTCAATTTACAAGTTATTTGGGATAATTACAAAAGTAGATAGGATATTAAAAAAAATACAAAAAACAACATCGATTATTTGAAAAACTCATGTTTTCTACTGACAACATCGATTTCCTGAAAAATTGATCATAACATCGGTTGGGAAATTGATGTTGTGAGTAAAAAAACATCGATTTTTTGAAAAACCGATGTTTTAGACTGACAACATCGGTTTTATAAAAAAATGATGTGGTTTTCTTCATATTTTATTTTTTTGTTAATATTTTATGATATGACATCGGTTTTGTACAAAATCGATGTTGTGTAATTTACTTAACATCGATTTTCAAAACCGATGTTAACGTCGAGACTTTTAACATTCACAGTTTCAACATCAGTTAATAACCGATGTTAAAAGTCTATTTTCTAGTAGTGAGTTCACCTTGGATGATATGGAACAATAATACTCGGGTATTTAGCTTGGCCAAATACATGAGTACTTTTGCTGGTTATGCTTCAGTGTCCTAAAGCTTTTACCAGGGTATTTTTGGATATTTGACCTAGCTAACTACCCATTCGGTATACTTGCTCTACTAAAAATATGTCTTTCAAAGATGATTCTTGGAGGCTTTTAAAGACGGTTTAGAATTGTCTTTGAAGCTAGCGTCGTGGAAAGTCAATTTTTTCCATAACGATTTTGTGACTATCTTTGTAAGGTGTCATCTTTATTATGGTTTACTAATAATCTGTCTTAGAATTAGTTTTAAAAAAAATGAAAAAAAATGATTCTAAGACAATTTTTGAACAGAAATTGTGTTAGAATGATATATTTTCTAAGACGATTTTGTCCAGAAAAAGTCTTAGAATTTTTTTTTAAAAAAATAAAAATAAAAATTGAGAATTCTAAGACGGTTTTCCCAAAAATCATCTTAGAAAGTAGATTTTCTAAGACGGTTTATGGAAGAATCGTCTTATAATGTTTTTGTTTTTAAAACAATTGAAAAAAATTCAAGATTCTAAGATGATTTTTCCAAAAACAGTCTTAGAAAGTAGACTTTCTAAGATGATTTTTCGAAGAACCGACTTAGAATGTAGACTTTCTAAGACCGTTTTTTTGGAGAACCATCTTAGAATGTCTTTTTCTATAAAAAAAATTAAAAAAAATGACTAGAAATTAATATAATGCTATTGAAAATGAGTCAATATATCAAGAAGTGGAGATGAAAAGTTCTAATAAAAAATACAAAAAAAGGAAATTCTAATAAAATAATAGAAAAGGTAATCAATATGTATAGTGAAATTTCTAGAGAATAAGATAAAAACTAAAATACATAAAAGTCCCAGGAAATCATTAACAATTTTTACAAAGCTCCGTGTTTACTAAATCTAAATGACTCTAAAAGTTCGCACAAGCTAATGAAACTAGATAATGAATCGATACAATTGTTAATGTTGTAGGTAAAGTGGTCATTTTACTGGACTCTTGAGCATACAAATATAAAAACAATAATTAGTCCCAAATAAGTTGTGAACACAAAACAATAATTAGAAAAATGAAGTTAGAAATTTTTTGCCAAGTTAAACAAGGTGAAACAATCATTAGTTCTACAAGCAGGTTGATTTGGTCATTGCATTGCCACATAAAATTTTTGTAAGAAAGTTCATTGCATACAAATATTAGAAAAAAAAATATATTATCAATAGTCAAAGGTTTTTAATTGTACCACCATATACACAATCTTATTCTTCAGTTCGTGTAGAATCTATCTAAGATGCTATTTACAAGAGTTGAACCAGAAGACTTATAACAGATTCATTAGCTAGAAAACTTTGGATTGAACGAATGAACAAATAATCGATGAATCTCTATATACTAAAAACAACATTTGGATCGTGAATAACTAAAATTGATTTCTATCTTGCAATTGAATAATTTACAATGGAAATAACATAAAAAAAACCTAAAAAAAACTCATTTGAACTTGCTATAAATGTTGAAAGTGCACTTGGCTTAACCCAATTGAGCTCATTGTGTGGGCTCAAGTACATGGTGCTTTTGAAAAACTAAAAAAAGCCCATATTGAACACGTCAATACATGGTGCTTTCCATCGAAAAGTTTGTAAGCTATAAATAATTATATTTTTTTACCATATTAAAGGCTATAATAGTTAGGTAGGCTTGATAAATCAAAATATAAAAAGAAATCTTTGGTAGTCCAAATAATAAAAATTGGAAAACTATAAATTATTACATATGAGCAAATGCTCTTGTATATTCTAAGTCTTTTTTTGAACATCCAACTTTACATAAATTAGACAACAATTATGTCATTATCATTTTTTTTAATGGAATAATACATAAGACCACATGACAAAAAAGTCATTTATTAATTGTCTAGATTATTTTCTAATAATGTTTCATACCTTGTCTATTTCAAAGTCAAACAATTGATTTATAGCACTAACATAAACTGCAATGAACAACTAAGTTACCATAGCCTGAAACATTTTAAAAACTCAAAATGTTAATGAAGTTTAAAAGTAGCATACAATTGACTATTTAGAGAGAAATATCATATTTGGAGTCTTGCCTATAACACACCAATAAAAAATGATATAGATATATCAGATAGTTGCTCCACTATAAGGAGAGACGAATAAATTGTGCATAAGCTCTGTCAAAGATAAATAAAAAATATCTAGTTTAAACATTTAATTATCCCTATTATTCAAAAAAGTGTTTAATACAAATGAGTTGAATAGTATCAATCATAACATTTGAGGATTATTTATGAGTAATATTGGAAAGTTTGAACTTTCTATGCTAATCAGTGCGTATGGATAGAAAAACTTGTAGAGAACAATTAAGAAATTTTTGGAAGAGTCTAAATTGTTTTTGGTAGCTGGAGCATGAGGTTCTGAATCAAAGATGGTTTAGGGACCACTTTAGAACATATCTTTTATTACAATCTTAATATGTAGACATTGCTTCGAAGCTTTTGTAATGATGGTTCAAACTTGGCTATCGTAACCTCAAAAAATTATATTTTATTTGAGTTCTCCTTTTGTGTTATGTAGCTTTTGTTGCACAAGAGCCTAGAACACCATGAGTTGGATGTAGTATAAGTGGTCATGCACATAAAAAGTCACCACAAATTTTTTTATTATAGAAAACTGTAAAAATTATAATTAAGCTAAAGGAATATGTATTGAAAATGAAGGGAATAAAATAGCCAAGTCACTTAAAAGGTGCAGTTAATAAAAGTGGTACAAAAGGGAAGCTAGGCATTACATAAATATATTGGTGCAGGAGGAAAGATAAGAAAAATTCAAAAGAAAATGAGCATAAGGAATGCTTCTTAACCAATATCTTTACCTTTCAGGTGTGATCGTATTCTTTCATATGACATGGAAATGAGAGTACTTAGATATGGAATGACTGAACTCAGGTTTTCAGACCATAGACCAGTGACTGCCAAATACATACATGGCTAAGGCTGAGGTGTTCTCCAAGGAAGTTGCAGAAATCCCTTACTTCCACTGATGTAGAGATTGAAAATAAACAAGTCATGGCAAATTTAGGTAGTTTGAATTTAGCCAAATAATCAAGACAAGTTTCTTTACATTGCTTTCCTTAAATTTCCATGAACTATGGGATTGCAACAACTATTATTTGTCTAGGCTTCATGGTTAGCATGAATATATTGAACATCTATAAAATAATGACACAAGTCACACAACCTACGATAGTAAGTAGCAATGTAGCATCATACCTTTCCTGCACTACTTCCAACAACCATTACAAACATTAAGAAACCGCCATCTTCATCAAACTCCAATGTAGTGACCTCTTACAAATATGGAAAGGTTAACAATAAAGATGTCAATTACACAAAAGAAAATTACCAAGTAATCTATAACCTCATATTTGGTTATTGTCAGACCTTAATTTCATTCGAGGACTATCATTCACTGACGTTTTGATTCTCGCTAGCCGAATTGAGCTGTTCGACACCAGTTACCGCGTAAGACGAAAGATTATTCAATGTTTTGGTGAAGAATGCGGAAAATACCCAAAGGGGAGCACAAAAGGGTCATTTTAGGCTTTTTCTGGACCATGGCTTGCCCAGGCTAGCCTCTGGCTCGCCTGAGCCCCCAAATAGCTTAGGGGTGAAGTAACCAGCTCACCTAGGCGAGCAAGGTTACTTTTGAGTGAAGCATCAGCTTGCCTGGGCGAGCTGCAAATCCACTAAAACCCTTCATATCTTATAAATAGGCGTGAGGGGGGGGGGCCGAAGGAAGGGTCCAACATTGAATATTGAGAGGATTCAGTGAAAATTGAGGAGAAGAAGAAGAAAAAATGAGGCCGAGGCGCTACCAAATCATGACCGTGATTGATTTCTACACCATTCTTCATTCGGTGTTCTTTGTTCGTCATCCGGTTAGTATTTATTTTAAGGTTTTGGATATGATCTATGCACCCTTAGGGGTCCTCTTTGTTGCTTTGCACATCTTCATCTCATTCTTCTACCATCGGTAATCTCTTTTCTTCTTGTAAAGTGAATTTTGACCGATCATTTGCACCACAAATCACCTTTTAAAGAGATTGAAAGTGAATAAGTAAAACCAAGATGAAATCTGGATGTAATTGAGTTTTTATCCATAAAAGTCACTTGAGTCCGTTCAAGGTCCATTGCCTTAACGGTTTCTTTTTTTTTTGTTAGTTAACATGAACCTTTCAAAAGTTTAAAATCAACTCAAACACACACAACTTTCTCACTTTAAAGAACTACGTAGGTATGAATTCCTCATCGCACTTGAGGATACGTAGGAGCAAGGGCAACACCCTTGTTGACCCTAAAAAACTAAAGAAACATAAAAGGGAAAATAAATAATATTGAAGTCACATTTTTGCACACTTGATTAAAGGCTGTCATCCCTCGTGACGGGCGCGTGTGGTGCTAATACCTTCCCCATGCATAAATAACTCCCAAACCTTTATCTTCAAAATCCTCAGACCTTTCTTTTTGATTTTTCTATCGTTTTCCTCGAATAAACATTGGTGGCGACTCCTGTGTGTTCTCCTTTTTGGAAGACGCATTCTTTGTTCTCGCCTTGCCCTCCTGCCGAAGGGTAGGTTGCGACAGTTGGTGACTCCACTGGGGAAATTTGTTAGAGAGTTAAGCCATTTAATCTGTGAGCAATTCTTATCGTGACCTTTTCTTTATTTTGATTCCCTTTTTTTCTTTTATGTTCTTATATTCATATAACTCTTTTTCTGTGCTTTTATGTTTGGTGTGGCTATCTACCTATTACATGCATATTTAGAAATATTTGTTTGTTCTATGCACACATGACACCTGCACTTTTGCACACACTGAGTTATTAGGCCCTATACCCGGGTCCGTGGAGACATAGGAAGTGGAGGTCGATCTGTGGTCATGCTGGGTCTCCGACTCGCTTGATAACAGTGAAGCCTCATCTAGAGTTTTTCCCTTTTGATGATACGTTGTCGCTGGTAGTCCTTACTGCCACAATGTTTGATATCAAAGAGGATGATATCTCTAGAAACCTTTGAAAGTTATGTGCGACCACCTTTGGGAGTTGTCACTAAATAGCAAACCTTTAATCCCTTCCTTTAGGTTCCTAAATTAGGGGCACAAAACAAACACACTATGTTTTGTTTCCTTGATCTAGCCATGCATATCTTTATGATGTCGTGATTGTGGACGTCATTCCTGTGTTTACCATGTTATTATGGCATTTTGGCATTAATTTATTGCGTTACCATGCTCACTCGTCTAGCATGTTCTCTTTGTGCTACTAACCGCATACACTTTGTTGTCATTATTCATTACTTTCAGGCATGCATACTTATGTCGTGTCATTGCTCATGCCTTGCATTTGTTTTCGTCATCTTTGCCACGGGAAGCCGAAAGGTCTGGATCACTTTCTTAATTGCAAGCGTTGGGCACCATGGTAATGACTGCAAATGAGCCATGATACCCAATGCATTGTGGGTAAGAAGGGATGGTCTTTCAGGCTCTTGTGTCCGTAGATAAACGCATTTTGTCATGCATAGCATAAACATGCCCTGATGCATTGATCATACCTCCTTTATGTTAGGGTGTTGAAGTATTGGTCATCAGAATTTTCATTCTCGCAAACATGGGGTCGAACTAAAGCGCCTTCCTTTAAAAAGAGGTTCTATCATGTCAAAGTCAAGAACCTAGAACTAGCCATCTTGCAAGACCTAGGGCAACGGATGGATCAAGTTCGACGTCAAGCCTTTAGTAAGGCATATAGGAAAATATGGGATTTGGCCATGATAGAAGTGTCTGTTGAAGCCATCACATCCCTCGCACAATACTATGAGCAGTCGCTCAGATGCTTCATGTTAAGGGACTTTCAATTGGTACCAACCATAGAAGAGTTCAAAGGGATCTTGGGATGCCCGCTAGGAGGAAGGAAGCCATATCTTTTTTCTGGATTCTACCCTTCCATGGCAAAAGTAGCAAAAGTGGTCAAGATCTTGGCACAAGAGTTAGACTGAGTGAAGCAAAATAGAAATGGGGTGGTAGGGATACCAAGGAAGCGCCTGGAGGAGAAGGCAGAAGCTTTGGCAGAATGGAAAAGAATATGTTGATAATCATTGATCAATATAAAGAGAAAGTGAACCTAGCTGTTAGTCACAGGCAGAGGCTGGAGGATGAGCATGCAAAGGTATCAGCTCTGCAAATTGAAAGGGAAGCAAGAGAAAGGATGATAGAATCATTGCACGTGGAAGCTATGAAATGGATGGATAGGTTCGCTCTTACTCTGAATGGAAGTCATGAGCTTCCAAGGTTGCTAGCCAGAGCCAAGACGATGGCTAACACGTACTCAGCTCTCGATAAAGTGCATGGTCTCTTTGATTACTGCGTGGATTCAATACTTCGACAACTTATCATTATCATGCATTCATGTTTATTTAGTTGTCCCACCATACGACTTGCCACCAAACTATACACCACCCAAGGCGGTACATGTGCCCGACGAGAATGCCAACCACTCCGCTGCCGTGCTCCTTGAAAGCCAGTGTCATACCCTAATTTCGTCCGGGGACCTTCATTTTCTAATGTTTAAACTCTTGCTAGCCGAATTGAGCTACTTAACATCAGTTGTCGTGCGATCCGTAAGGTTTTTCAACGTTTCAGAAAAAAATGCGAAAAATACCAAAAGGGAGGCCAAAAGGGTCATTTTGGGGTTTTTTCTCACCACTGGCTCGCCCAGGCTAGCCCCTGCCTTGCCTGGGCCATAAAAAAACTTAGGGTTGAAGTAAACAGCTCATCTGGGCGAGCAAGGTTACTTCTGGAGGAAGCGACCAACTTGCTTGGGCGAGCTGAGCTCGCATGGGCAAGCTGATTTCGCCTAGGCGAGCTGCTGTTCAACCTCCACCCCTCATTTGCTATAAATAGGCATGAGGGGGCTGAAGGAAAGGGGTCTAAGGTCCAGAGGTGAAGCATTGGAGAAAAAGAAGAGAAAAGAAGAAGGATGAAGAGAAAAAGAAGCTAAATCGCTGCCGAAGTGCGACCGTAATCGTTTTTCGTTCATTTTTCATTCATTCTTCGTTCTTCATCCAATTAGTGCTTGCCTTTAAGGATTTGAACATGATTCATGGACCCTTAGGGGTCCTCTATATTGTTTTGTGCATCTTCATCTCCTTCTCCTACCATCAGTAACCTCATTTTTTTCATATAAAGCGATTTCAAACCGATCGTTTGAGCCGTAATCCCACTTTATCCTCGTAAAGTAAGTTTTCAACCGATCGTTTGTGCCGTAGGTTATCTTTAAAAAAGGTTGAAGGTTAATAAGCAAAAGCCAAGTGTCACAACGTGCCCTTTTGCGGGCGAGGCTCACGGGTGTGCTTTCCAAAGGAGGAAAGATGCGCGGAGTCGCCACCAACGTTTATTTGTGGAAAACGTCGGAAAAACCGAAGGAAACCGGTCAAAATGAAAATTCTAAGTTCGGGAGTTGTATTTACGCTTGAGGAAGGTATTAGCACCTCTCACGTTTGTCTCAAAGGACAACAACCTATTTTTGGAATTGTGGAAATTGTGTTATCTTAACTTTTAGTTCTTTTTATTTTTTGAGGTTGACAAAATTGGGGGGCTCTTGCCCCTACGTACCCTCTATCAAAGAGGAAATCAGACCTACGTAGTTCTTTCTTTAGAGGTGAATCAAGCGATTCTTTTTTATTGAAGGGTGATCATTTTAAGGCGTTGGACCTTAAAAATGATCCATTTTACTTGGTAAGAAACTGAAATGATAAACTTTCAAAACCCTATTTTTTGTGGACGAGCTTGACTAGGCGAGTTGATTTTAGCCTTAGTTTCACTTTAGTTATTAGTCAATTCAATTAAGAATGAGAAATCCCAAAAAGAAAACGTCCGATTGATTTTTTCGCTTTATTTTACTAAAAGGTTATTTTTTATTATTATATTATTATTTTACCTCTTTTTTGATTTCCAACGTGGTTACGGCACGACCGAATAGTCGGAATTCATTTTAACTGAAATTAACGGATGATACAATTCAAACGATCTGTGGAAATTTATTTTATTTTTAGATTAGGCAAGAAATGACTTAAATAAATGACTGAAGCACGTCAAAAGGGGGTATAGAAAGCGAATGAAAACGAGAATAAAAATACATGAAACAAAATGTGGACCACCAAGGTACATAGAATGAATTGAAAAGCTCGGTTTGAGGTACTTACCCGTTGAAGACTGAAGAAAACGAAGAACGAACGATGAATGTTGAAGAACGGTCGAGAATCTTCGTGTAATTACTCACGGAAACGTTACGGAAGTGCCTCGGCTTGGATTTTCTTCACGGAAATAATTTTCCTCAGCAATTTCGAGAGAATAAGAAGTGCCAAGAAGGCTGAACCCCTTCTCCCTTCACTCCTCCCCCTATTTATAGCAAAATAGGGGAGGAGCTTGCCACCCAGCTCGCCCAGGCGAGCAAGGTTGCTTCCTCCAAAAGCAACAGCCTTCTGGAGGAAGAATCTGGAAGGCCCAAGTGGGCCTGATTGCTATTTGTACCCCCCTTTTTACTAAATGCACCCCCTTTACTTTTTTTGGTAATTCTTTTTCCATAACGTTACGAAACTTTACGAATTTCGTAACGATACTTATTTTCCTTCCGCAAGGTTACGAACCCTTACGGATTATGTATTTACTACTTTTTTAGCTTTAGAAGAAGTTACAAAAACTCACGGTTTGCGAAAAACACCTCCTTTCGATTTCCGTCACATTACGGAATTTTCACGGATCGCATAAGTCTGCTTCCTTTTAATTTTTGGCACGTCTCGGGACTTCAAATATTGTGCAACAAAGGGTGCAAGGTATCTCGAAGCGGCCAATCAAAGGTTGTATATCATCAAATAATAATCCCCGGACGAAATTAGGGTATGACAGTTGCCCCTCTTTACTTACCTCTAATCGGGGATAAGAGGAAAGCAAAGATAAGACACTGATTTCGTCCGTCCTGCCCTTTCCGTGATGACGATTCTCGTCTATACTCCTTCTTTTTTTTGCTGTACAACACAAAATAAAATACAAACAACAACAAGAACAACGAATATAATATACATATACACATATACACCTGTTTGGCGAAGGAACCAATCCGGAAAATAACAGAAAAACATATTTCCCAGTCACCAAAGCCTCCGCGCTTGATAATGGAGGACACATGAACAGCGCTAGGCAATGACATTCAAGGGTCTCCGAATAAAAGTGGAGAATATAGAGTTGGCGAACAGCGCTAGCCAATGACATTCGCGGGGCTCCAGACTCGAAGGTGGAGGACACATGAACCGCGCTAGGCAATGACATTCATGGGGCTCCGAAAAAAGTGGAGAATGGAGGATTGCACTGGAGGGTCCACACTTAGCCAATCATGAAGCATAGCTCCAAAATCGAAGGTGGAGGACACATGAACAGCGCTAGGTAATGACATTCATGGGGCTCCAAAACAAGTGGAGAATGGAGGATTGCACTTGAGGGTCCACACTTAGGCAATCAAGAAGCATAGCTCCACCTCGAAGGTGGAGGACACATCAACAGCGCAAGGCAATGTCATTCATGGGGCTCCGAAAAAAAGTGGAGAATGGAGGATTGCACTTGAGGGTCCACACTTAGGCAATCATGAAGCATAGTTCCAAACTCGAAGGTGGAGGACACATGAACAGCGCTAGGCAATGACATTCATGGGGCTCCGAAAAAAGTGGAGAATGGAGGATTGCACTTGAGGGTCCACACTTAGGCAATCATGAAGCATAGCTCCAAACTCGAAGGTGGAGGACACATGCACAATGCTAGGGAATGACATTCCTGGAGATCCGAAAAAAGTGGAGAATGGAGGATTGCACTTGAAGGTCCACACTTAGGCAAGCATAAAGCAAAGCTCCAAACTCGAAGGTGGAGGACACATGAACTGCACTAGGCAATGACATTCATGGGGCTCCGAAAAAAAGTGTAGAATGGAGGATTGCACTTGAGGGTCCACACTTAGGCAATCATGAAGCATAGCTCCAAACTCGAAGGTGGAGGACACATGAACAGCGCTAGGCAATGACATTCATGGGGCTCCGAAAAAATTGGAGAATGAAGGATTGCACTTGAGGGTCCACACTTAGGCAATCATGAAGCATAGCTCCAAACTCGAAGGTGGAGGACACATGAACAACGCTAGGCATTGACATTCATGGGGCTGCGAAAATAGTGGAGAATGGAGGATTGCACTTGAAGGTCCACACTTAGGCAATCATGAAGCATAGCTCCAAACTCGAAGGTGGAGGACACATGAACAGCGCTAGGCAATGACATTCATGGGGCTCCGAAAAAAGTGGAGAATGGAGGATTGCACTTGAGTGTCCACACTTAGGCAATCATGAAGGATAGCACCAAACTCGAGGGTGGAGGACACATGAATAGCGCTAGGCAATGACATTCATGGGGCTTCGAAAAAATTGGAAAATAGAGGATTGCACTTGAGGGTCCACACTTAGGCAAGCATGAAGCATAGCTCAAAACTTGAAGGTTTAGGACACACGAACAGCGCTAGGCAATGACATTCATGGGGATCCGAAAAAAGTGGAGATTGGAGGATTACACTTGAAGGTCCACACTTAGGCAATCATGAAGCATAGCTCCAAACTCGAAGGTGGAGGACACATGAACAGCGCTAGGCAATCACATTCATGGGGCTCCGAAAAAAATGGAGAATGGAGGATTGCACTTGAGCGTCCACACTTAGGCAGTCATGAAGCATAGCTCCAAACTCGAAGGTGGAGGACACAGGAAAACCGCTAGGCAATGACATTCATGGGGCTCCAAAAAAAATGGAGAATGGAGGATTGCACTTGAGGGTCCACAATTAAGCAATCATGAAGCATAGCTCCAAACTCGAAGGTGGAGGACACATGAACAGTGCTAGGCAATGACATTCATGGGGCTCCGAAAAAAGTGGAGAATGGAGGATTACACTTGAAGGTTTACACTTAGGCAATCATGAAGCATAGCTCCAAACTTGAAGGTGGAGGACACATGAACAACGCTAGGCATTGGCATTCATGGGGCTCCGAAAAAAGTGGAGAATGGAGGATTACACTTGAAGGTCCACACTTAGGCAATCATGAAGCATAGCTCCAAACTCGAAGGTGGAGGACACATGAACAGCGCTAGGCAATGACATTCATGGGGCTCCGAAAAAAGTGGAGAATGAAGGATTGCACTTGAGGGTCCACACTTAGGCAATCATGAAGCAAAGCTCCAAACTCAAAGGTGGAGGACACATGAACAACGCTAGGCAATGACATTCATGGGACTCCGAAAAAAATGGAGAATGGAGGATTGCACTTGAGGGTCCACAATTAGGCAGTCATGAAGCATAGCTCCAAACTCGAAGGTGGAGGACACAGGAACAACGCTAGGCAATGACATTCATGGGGCTCCGAAAAAAATGGAGAATAGAGGATTGCACTTGAGGGTCCACAATTAGGCAAGCATGAAGCATAGCTCCAAACTCGAAGGTGGAGGACACATGAACTGCGCTAGGCAATGACATTCATGGGGCTCCGAAAAAAGTGGAGAATGGAGGATTGCACTTGAAGGTCCACAATTAGGCAATCATGAAGCATAGCTCCAAACTCGAAGGTGGAGGACACATGAACAGTGCTAGGCAATGACATTCATGGGGCTCCGAAAAAAGTGGAGAATGGAGGATTGCACTTGAAGGTCCACACTTAGCCAATCATGAAGCATAACTACAAAGTCGAAGGTGGAGGACACATGAACAGCGCTAGGCAATGACATTCATGGGGCTCCGAAAAAAGTGGAGAATGGAGGATTACACTTGACGATCCACACTTAGGCAATCATGAAGCATAGCACCAAACTCGAAGGTGGAGGACACATGAACAGCGCTAGGCAATGACATTTATGGGGCTCCGAAAATAGTGGAGAATCGGGGATTGCACTTGAGGGTCCACACTTAGGCAATCATGAAGCATAGGTCAAAACTCGAAGGTGGAGAACACATGAACAGTGCTAGGCAATGACATTCATGGGGCTCCGAAAAAAGTGGAGAATGGAGGATTGCACTTGAGTGTCCACACTTAGGCAATCATGAAGGATAGCACCAAACTCGAGGGTGGAGGACACATGAATAGCGCTAGGCAATGACATTCATGGGGCTTCGAAAAAATTGGAAAATAGAGGATTGCACTTGAGGGTCCACACTTAGGCAAGCATGAAGCATAGCTCAAAACTTGAAGGTTTAGGACACATGAACAGCGCTAGGCAATGACATTCATGGGGATCCGAAAAAAGTGGAGAATGGAGGATTACACTTGAAGGTCCACACTTAGGCAATCATGAAACATAGCTCCAAACTCGAAGGTGGAGGACACATGAACAGCGCTAGGCAATCACATTCATGGGGCTCCGAAAAAAATGGAGAATGGAGGATTGCACTTGAGCGTCCACACTTAGGCAGTCATGAAGCATAGCTCCAAACTCGAAGGTGGAGGACACAGGAAAACGGCTAGGCAATGACATTCATGGGGCTCCGAAAAAAATGGAGAATGGAGGATTGCACTTGAGGGTCCACTATTAAGCAATCATGAAGCATAGCTCCAAACTCGAAGGTGGAGGACACATGAACAGTGCTAGGCAATGACATTCATGGGGCTCCGAATAAAGTGGAGAATGGAGGATTACACTTGAAGGTTTACACTTAGGCAATCATGAAGCATAGCTCCAAACTCGAAGGTGGATGACACATGAACAGTGCTAGGCAATGACATTCATGGGGCTCCGAAAAAAGTGGAGAATGGAGGATTGCACTTGAAGGTCCACAATTAGGCAATCATGAAGCATAGCTCCAAACTCGAAGGTGGAGGACACATGAACAGTGCTAGGCAATGACATTCATGGGGCTCCGAAAAAAGTGGAGAATGGAGGATTGCACTTGAAGGTCCACACTTAGCCAATCATGAAGCATAACTACAAAGTCGAAGGTGGAGGACACATGAACAGCGCTAGGCAATGACATTCATGGGGCTCCGAAAAAAGTGGAGAATGGAGGATTACACTTGACGATCCACACTTAGGCAATCATGAAGCATAGCACCAAACTCGAAGGTGGAGGACACATGAACAGCGCTAGGCAATGACATTTATGGGGCTCCGAAAATAGTGGAGAATCGGGGATTGCACTTGAGGGTCCACACTTAGGCAATCATGAAGCATAGGTCAAAACTCGAAGGTGGAGAACACATGAACAGTGCTAGGCAATGACATTCATGGGGCTCCGAAAAAAGTGGAGAATGGAGGATTGCACTTGAGTGTCCACACTTAGGCAATCATGAAGGATAGCACCAAACTCGAGGGTGGAGGACACATGAATAGCGCTAGGCAATGACATTCATGGGGCTTCGAAAAAATTGGAAAATAGAGGATTGCACTTGAGGGTCCACACTTAGGCAAGCATGAAGCATAGCTCAAAACTTGAAGGTTTAGGACACATGAACAGCGCTAGGCAATGACATTCATGGGGATCCGAAAAAAGTGGAGAATGGAGCATTACACTTGAAGGTCCACACTTAGGCAATCATGAAACATAGCTCCAAACTCGAAGGTGGAGGACACATGAACAGCGCTAGGCAATCACATTCATGGGGCTCCGAAAAAAATGGAGAATGGAGGATTGCACTTGAGCGTCCACACTTAGGCAGTCATGAAGCATAGCTCCAAACTCGAAGGTGGAGGACACAGGAAAACGGCTAGGCAATGACATTCATGGGGCTCCGAAAAAAATGGAGAATGGAGGATTGCACTTGAGGGTCCACTATTAAGCAATCATGAAGCATAGCTCCAAACTCGAAGGTGGAGGACACATGAACAGTGCTAGGCAATGACATTCATGGGGCTCCGAATAAAGTGGAGAATGGAGGATTACACTTGAAGGTTTACACTTAGGCAATCATGAAGCATAGCTCCAAACTCGAAGGTGGATGACACATGAACAGTGCTAGGCAATGACATTCATGGGGCTCCGAAAAAAGTGGAGAATGGAGGATTGCACTTGAAGGTCCACACATAGGCAATCATGAAGCATAAATCCAAACTCGAAGGTGGAGGACACATGAACAGCGTTAGACAATGACATTCATGGGGCTCCGAAAAAAGTGGAGAATAAAGGATTGCACTTGAGGGTCCACACTTAGGCAATCATGAAGCATAGCTCCAAACTCGAAGGTGGAGGACACATGAACAACGCTAGGCAATGACAATCATGGGGCTCCGAAAAAAAGTGTAGAATGGAGGATTGCACTTGAGGGTCCACACTTAGGCAATCATGAAGCATAGCTCCAAACTCGAAGGTGGAGGACACATGAACAGCGCTAGGCAATGACATTCATGGGGCTCCGAAAAAATTGGAGAATGAAGGATTGCACTTGAGGGCCCACACTTAGGCAATCATGAAGCATAGCTCCAAACTCGAAGGTGGAGGACACATGAACAACGCTAGGCATTGACATTCATGGGGCTGCGAAAATAGTGGAGAATGGAGGATTGCACTTGAAGGTCCACACTTAGGCAATCATGAAGCATAGCTCCAAACTCGAAGGTGGAGGACACATGAACAGCGCTAGGCAATGACATTCATGGGGCTCCGAAAAAAGTGGAGAATGGAGGATTGCACTTGAGTGTCCGCACTTAGGCAATCATGAAGCATAGCTCCAAACTCAAAGGTGGAGGACACATGAACAACGCTAGGCAATGACATTCATGGGACTCCGAAAAAAATGGAGAATGGAGGATTGCACTTGAGGGTCCACAATTAGGCAGTCATGAAGCATAGCTCCAAACTCGAAGGTGGAGGACACAGGAACAACGCTAGGCAATGACATTCATGGGGCTCCGAAAAAAATGGAGAATAGAGGATTGCACTTGAGGGTCCACAATTAGGCAAGCATGAAGCATAGCTCCAAACTCGAAGGTGGAGGACACATGAACTGCGCTAGGCAATGACATTCATGGGGCTCCTAAAAAAGTGGAGAATGGAGGATTGCACTTGAAGGTCCACAATTAGGCAATCATGAAGCATAGCTCCAAACTCGAAGGTGGAGGACACATGAACAGTGCTAGGCAATGACATTCATGGGGCTCCGAAAAAAGTGGAGAATGGAGGATTGCACTTGAAGGTCCACACTTAGCCAATCATGAAGCATAACTACAAACTCGAAGGTGGAGGACACATGAACAGCGCTAGGCAATGACAATCATGGGGCTCCGAAAAAAGTGGAGAATGAAGGATTGCACTTGAGGGTCCACACTTAGGCAATCATGAAGCATAGCTCCAAACTCGAAGGTGGAGGACACATGAGCAGCGCTAGGAAATGACATTCATGGGGCTCCGAAAGTTGTGGAGAATGAAGGATTGCACTTGAGGGTCCACACTTAGGCAATCATGAAGCATAGCTCCAAACTTGAAGGTGGAGGACACATGAACAGCGCTAGGCAATGACATTCATGGGGTTCCGAAAATTGTGGAGAATGATGGATTGCACTTGAGGGTCCACACTTAGGCAATCATGAAGCATAGCTCCAAACTCGAAGGTGGAGGACACATGAACAGCGCTAGGCAATGACATTCATGGGGCTCCGAAAAAAGTGGAGAATGAAGGATTGCACTTGAAGGTCCACACTTCGGCAATCATGAAGCATAGCTCCAAACTCGAAGGTAGAGGAAACATGAACAGTGCCAGGCAATGACATTCATGGGGCTTCGAAAAAAGGGGAGAATGAAGGATTGCAGTTGAGGGTCCACACTTAGGCAATCATGAAGCATAGCTCCAAACTCGAAGGTGGAGGAAACATAAACAGCGCTAGGCAATGACAATCATGGGGCTCCGAAAAAAGTGGAGAATGAAGGATTGCACTTGAGGGTCCACACTTAGGCAATCATGAAGCATAGCTCCAAACTCGAAGGTGGAGGACACATGAGCAGCTCTAGGAAATGACATTCATGGGGCTCCAAAAGTTGTGGAGAATGAAGGATTGCACTTGAGGGTCCACACTTAGGCAATCATGAAGCATAGCTCAAAACTCGAAGGTGGAGGACACATGAACAACGCTAGGCAATGACAATCATGGGGCTCCGAAAAAAAGTGTAGAATGGAGGATTGCACTTGAGGGTCCACACTTAGGCAATCATGAAGCATAGCTCCAAACTCGAAGGTGGAGGACACATGAACAGCGCTAGGCAATGACATTCATGGGGCTCCGAAAAAATTGGAGAATGAAGGATTGCACTTGAGGGTCCACACTTAGGCAATCATGAAGCATAGCTCCAAACTCGAAGGTGGAGGACACATGAACACGCTAGGCATGACATTCATGGGGCTGCGAAAATAGTGGAGAATGGAGGATTGCACTTGAAGGTCCACACTTAGGCAATCATGAAGCATAGCTCCAAACTCGAAGGTGGAGGACACATGAACAGCGCTAGGCAATGACATTCATGGGGCTCCGAAAAAAGTGGAGAATGGAGGATTGCACTTGAGGTCCACACTTAGGCAATCATGAAGCATAGCTCCAAACTCGAAGGTGGAGGACACATGAACAACGCTAGGCAATGACATTCATGGGGCTCCGAAAAATGGAGAATGGAGGATTGCACTTGAGGGTCCACACTTAGGCAATCATGAAGCATAGCTCCAAACTCGAAGGTGGAGGACACATGAACAACGCTAGGCAATGACATTCATGGGGCTCCGAAAAAATGGAGATAGAGGATTGCACTTGAGGGTCCACATTAGGCAAGCATGAAGCATAGCTCCAAACTCGAAGGTGGAGGACACATGAACAGCGCTAGGCAATGACATTCATGGGGCTCCTAAAAAAGTGGAGAATGGAGGATTGCACTTGAAGGTCCACAATTAGGCAATCATGAAGCATAGCTCCAAACTCGAAGGTGGAGCACACATGAACAGTGCTAGGCAATGACATTCATGGGCTTCCGAAAAAGTGGAGAATGGAGGATTGCACTTGAAGGTCCACACTTAGCCAATCATGAAGCATAACTAAACCAAACTCGAAGGTGGAGAAAACATGAACAGGCGCTAGGCAATGAACATTCATGGGGCTCCGAAAAAAGTGGTGAGAATGAAGGATTGCACTTGAGGGTCCACACTTAGGCAATCATGAAGCATAGCTCCAAACTCGAAGGTGGAGGACACATGAATAACGCTAGGCAATGACATTCATGGGGCTCCGAAAAAAATGGGGAATGGAGGATTACACTTGAAGGTCCACACTTAGGAAATCATGAAGCATAGCTCCAAACTCGAAGGTGGACGACACATGAACAGCGCTAGGAAATGACATTCATGGGGCTCTGAAAATTGTGGAGAATGAAGGATTGCTCTTGAGGGTCCACACTTAGGAAATCATGAA